>NC_083578.1:93201176-93203676 GCF_027579695.1 Neoarius graeffei | reverse complement strand
TTTAATAAATGGAAAGGTGCCAGATTCCTGGAAGGGGGCCCTCATTTACAGAATCCCAAAAAAGGACAATATCCCAAATGACCCATCCACATGGAGAGACATCTCTCTCCTCCCCACTGTTTACAAGGTCTTTATGAAGTGCATACTAGCTCGCATCCTCCCATGGCTCGTGGATGCAAACATTCTGTCACCCAAACAAAAAGCCTACATAGACAGACAAGGCATGAATGAGCATGTGTTCTGCCTAAAAACAGCCATTGATGATTTTAAGCATGAATCCTGCAAATTCTACACTGTCTTTCTGGATTTTCGAGATGCTTTTGGGACACTTTCTCACAACGTCATGCTTCGTGCATTGGAGGAAATCCATCTACCTCAGCCCTTCCTGGACATCATCACAGATGTATACCAGGGATCTTTTCTACAAGTCATCTGTGGGAAGCAGCTGACAGAGCCAATACCTCTACAGGTGGGAATAAAAACAGGCTGCCCCTGGAGTGCTGTGAACTTCATCCTGGCCATCAACCAGTGGCTGAAGTGGCTCTGCCAGTGTGCACCTTCCCAACTAAGGTCCCCAAACCCTGTGCAAGGATATGCTGATGACGTCCAGATATCATCCAGGGATGAAAGTGTCATCACAGACATGCTAGCCCGCACTGACAAATTCCTCCAGTGGTCAAAACTGGAAGTGAAGCCCTCCAAGTGCGCAGCTTTATACGAGCGCCGCAGCGGTGGCAACCGCTGGTATAAATCCAAGAGCGATAAACCCCCCTCCTTTACAATCACAGGACAGACCATCAGAGTGTACTCATGCCATGAGACATACACTTACCTTGGCCACAAGTTTAACATCGCAGGAGAGTGGAGTGAACAGGTACAGGAGTTGTCCTGTGCCTATAAGACCCGAATCTCTTTGATTGATTCCTCCCCACTCCCAATTGTTATGAAAGTACAGGCCATTAGGGAGGTGGCCCTCGCAAAGATTCAACACCTGTTTGCTAATGTCCACATTCCCCAAAATGTCCTGAAAGACCTGGACAATACAACTGTGAGTGCTGTCAGGAAATGGCTGGGATTAAACACACACACCACGCGGGACATTATCCATCTGTCTCACAGGGAGGGGGGCTTTGGTGTGCCTAATGTTGAGTGGATATACAGTGCAACAAGGCTGACACATCTCCTCAGCATGCTCAACAATGATGATGCTGCAGTGAGAGAGTTAGCAAGATCCTCCCTCCTCCTGGACCTACGGAAGAGAAAGGTGCCCCCAGCTATGGGCAGCCAAGATGGCTTCCTTGGTTTCAGGAGGAAAAACAATGGGAAACTTGACACACAGGTCACAGGTTTTGGGGTCCGCTCTGACTGGCCGGACCTAAATGACCTGTGCAACAGGATGGACGTCAACCTGAAATGGACAGAGGGTATTAACAACCAAGCTGGGCCACCTGACACAGTGGTCACAGACCCATCCATCTCTGTGGAGGCCTCTGTCTACAATGATGGATTACATCAAATTCTCCATACAACATCAGCGAGGAGAGTTCTCCTGAACAACAAGCAGATGTCAATAAAACAGCACTGGGCAGGATTGAGGATGCAGGGAAAGCTGGCTGCCCTTGACTCTGCTGACCACTCTGTGTCCCATTGTATGTACAGGAACGCCTCTGTGGGGGAGGACATCCTTTGTTTCATAGTCAAGGCCAGGCTGCAGGTGCTACCAACAAAATACAACTTGGCAGTGTGGTATTCAGACTACCATCAACCACACTGCATTATGCACCCTGGGCATGACGTACACCCTGAATCAGTTGCCCATATCATGAATGGATGCAGCATGTATAAACCGCTCTACATTGCACGCCATGACCGCATTGTGGATCTTATTGCCAGTGCTGTTGGACCACTCTTCCCAAGCAATGTTGCCATGCATAAACACTCACGCATAATGGCAGAGTGGTTCAACAGCACTGAAGATGTGTTTAATGACATCCCTAACACACCAGACATTGTGTTTCAGGATATGGACAGAAGGCAGGTTGTACTACTGGAAGTAGGTTATGACTTTGACACATACATGGACATGGCTTTTCAGGATAAAATGGCCAAATATCAGCCCCTACTGACAACCATCACCAGTAGTGGCTACTCCTGCAGACTTATTGTCCTAATATTTGGTAGCCTGGGGCATGTGTATAAACAAACTGTAAGTGGACTGAGAATGGTGGGGCTTCCTAAAGCAAGAGCAAAACAGCTTGCAAAATTTTGCTCAATATCAGCTGCAATAGGTAGCCTTGCTGTGTGGCGTAGGCGATGCTATTTGTACCCATGATTTCCTGTGTGTTGCCTCTGACAACTATTTGAATCCTGTATATATATATTTTAAATTGTGGGTTCAAATAAAAGAATTCAAATGTGTGTTCAGGGTGTGTGTTCAGGGTGTGTGTGTGTTCAGGGTGTGTGTGTGTGTGTGTGTGTGTGTGTATGTTCAGGTTGTGTT
>NC_083578.1:93196176-93198676 GCF_027579695.1 Neoarius graeffei | reverse complement strand
GTGTGTGTGTGTGTGTGTGTATGTTCCGGTTGTGCGGTGTGTGTGTGTGTGTGTGTGTGTGTGTGTTCAGGGTGTGTTTGTGTTCAGGGTGTGTTTGTGTTCAGGGTGTGTGTGTGTGTTCAGGGTGTGTTTGTGTGTGTGTGTGTTCAGGTTGTGTATGTGTGTGTGTTCAGGGTGTGTGTGTGTGTGTGTGTGTGTGTTCAGGGTGTGTGTGTGTGTGTGTTCAGGTTGTGCGGTGTGTGTGTGTGTGTGTTCAGGATGTGTGTGTGTGTGTGTGTGTTCAGGTTGTGTGTGTGTGTGTTCAGGTTGTGTTTGTGTTCAGGGTGTGTTTGTGTTCAGGGTGTGTGTGTGTGTGTGTTCAGGATGTATGTGTGTGTGTGTGTATGTTCAGGTTGTGTGTGTGTGTGTGTGTGTGTGTGTTCAGGGTGTGTTTGTGTGTGTGTGTTCAGGGTGTGTATGTGTGTGTGTTCAGGGTGTGTGTGTGTGTTCAGGGTGTGTGTGTGTTCAGGGTGTATGTGTGTGTGTGTGTGTGTGTGTGTATGTTCAGGTTGTGCGGTGTGTATGTGTGTGTTCAGGATGTATGTGTGTGTGTGTGTGTGTGTTCAGGATGTATGTGTGTGTGTGTATGTTCAGGTTGTGCCGTGTGTGTGTGTGTGTGTGTGTTCAGGGTGTGTGTGTGTGTTCAGGGTGTATGTGTGTGTGTGTGTGTGTGTGTGTGTGTGTGTGTGTATGTTCAGGTTGTGCGGTGTGTGTGTGTGTGTGTTCAGGATGTATGTGTGTGTGTGTGTGTGTGTGTGTGTTCAGGTTGTGCGGTGTGTGTGTGTGTGTGTGTGTGTGTGTGTGTGTGTGTGTGTTCAGAGTGTGTGTGTGTTCAGGGTGTGTGTGTTCAGGGTGTGTGTGTGTGTGTGTATGTTCAGGTTGTGTATGTGTTTGTGTTCAGGGTGTGTGTGTGTTCAGGGTGTGTGTGTGTGTGTTCAGGTTGTGTATGTGTTTGTGTTCAGGTTGTGTGTGTGTCTGTGTGTTCAGGTTGTGTGTGCCTGTGTGTTCAGGTTCTGTGTGTGTGTTCAGATTGTGTGTGTGTGTGTGTGTGTGTGTGTGTGTGTGTGTGTGTGTGTGTGTGTGTTCAGGTTCTGTGTGTGTGTGTTCAGATTGTGTGTGTGTGTGCATGTTCAGGTTGTGTGGTGTGTGTGTGTGTGTTCAGGATGTATGTGTGTGTGCGTGTGTGTATATGTTCAGGTTGTGCGGTGTGTGTGTGTTCAGGTTGTGCGGTGTGTGTGTTCAGGTTGTGTTTGTGTTCAGGGTGTGTGTGTGTGTGTTCAGGATGTATGTGTGTGTGTGTATGTTCAGGTTGTGCTGTGTGTGTGTGTGTGTGTGTGTTCAGGTTGTGTGTGTGTGTGTGTTCAGGGTGTGTGTGTGTGTTCAGGGTGTGTGTGTGTGTGTGTGTGTGTGTGTTCAGGTTGTGTATGTGTTTGTGTTCAGGTTCTGTGTGTGTTTTCAGATTGTGTGTGTGTGTGTGTTCAGGGTGTGTGTTCAGGGTGTGTGTTCAGGGTGTGTGTGTGTGTGTGTGTGTGTGTGTGTATGTTCAGGTTGTGTGTTGTGTGTGTGTGTGTTCAGGGTGTGTGTGTGTTCAGGGTGTGTGTGTGTTCAGGGTGTGTTTGTGTTCAGGGTGTGTGTGTGTTCAGGATGTGTGTGTGTGTGTGTGTGTGTTCAGGTTGTGTGTGTGTGTGTGTGTGTGTGTGTGTTCAGGTTGTGTGTGTGTTCAGGTTGTGTTTGTGTTCAGGGTGTGTGTGTGTGTTCAGGATGTATGTGTGTGTGTGTATGTTCAGGTTGTGTGTGTGTGTGTGTGTGTGTGTGTGTGTGTGTTCAGGTTGTGTATGTGTGTGTGTTCAGGGTGTGTGTGTGTGTGTACAGGTTGTGCGGTGTGTGTGTGTTCAGGATGTATGTGTGTGCGTGTGTGTATATGTTCAGGTTGTGCGGTGTGTGTGTGTTCAGGTTGTGCGGTGTGTGTGTGTGTTCAGGTTGTGCGGTGTGTGTGTTCAGGTTGTGTTTGTGTTCAGGGTGTGTGTGTGTGTGTTCAGGATGTATGTGTGTGTGTATGTTCAGGTTGTGCTGTGTGTGTGTGTGTGTGTGTGTGTGTTCAGGTTGTGTGTGTGTGTGTGTGTGTGTGTGTTCAGGGTGTGTGTGTGTGTTCAGGTTCTGTGTGTGTGTGTGTGTGTGTGTGTGTGTGTGTGTGTGTGTGTGTTCAGGTTGTGTATGTGTGTGTGTTCAGGTTCTGTGTGTGTGTGTGTTCAGATTGTGTGTGTTCAGGGTGTGTGTTCAGGGTGTTTGTGTGTGTGTGTTCAGGATGTATGTGTGTGTGTGTATGTTCAGGTTGTGCTGTGTGTGTGTGTGTGTGTGTGTGTTCAGGTTGTGTGTGTGTGTGTGTGTGTGTGTGTGTTCAGGGTGTGTGTGTGTGTTCAGGATGTATGTGTGTGTGTGTGTATATTCAGGTTGTGCGGTG
>NC_083578.1:93151176-93193676 GCF_027579695.1 Neoarius graeffei | reverse complement strand
TGTGTGTGTGTTCAGGATGTATGTGTGTGTGTGTGTGTGTTCAGGTTGTGTGTGTGTGTGTTCAGGTTGTGTTTGTGTTCAGGGTGTGTTTGTGTTCAGGGTGTGTGTGTGTGTGTGTGTTCAGGATGTATGTGTGTGTGTGTGTATGTTCAGGTTGTGTGTGTGTGTGTGTGTGTGTGTGTGTGTGTGTGTGTGTTCAGGGTGTGTATGTGTGTGTGTTCAGGGTGTGTGTGTGTGTTCAGGGTGTGTGTGTGTTCAGGGTGTATGTGTGTGTGTGTGTGTGTGTATGTTCAGGTTGTGCGGTGTGTATGTGTGTGTTCAGGATGTATGTGTGTGTGTGTGTGTGTGTTCAGGATGTATGTGTGTGTGTGTATGTTCAGGTTGTGCCGTGTGTGTGTGTGTGTGTGTGTTCAGGGTGTGTGTGTGTGTTCAGGGTGTATATGTGTGTGTGTGTGTGTGTGTGTGTGTGTGTGTATGTTCAGGTTGTGCGGTGTGTGTGTGTGTGTGTTCAGGATGTATGTGTGTGTGTGTGTGTGTGTGTGTGTGTGTGTGTGTTCAGGTTGTGCGGTGTGTGTGTGTGTGTGTGTGTGTGTGTGTGTGTGTGTGTGTGTGTGTTCAGAGTGTGTGTGTGTTCAGGGTGTGTGTGTTCAGGGTGTGTGTGTGTGTGTGTATGTTCAGGTTGTGTATGTGTTTGTGTTCAGGGTGTGTGTGTGTTCAGGGTGTGTGTGTGTGTGTTCAGGTTGTGTATGTGTTTGTGTTCAGGTTGTGTGTGTGTCTGTGTGTTCAGGTTGTGTGTGCCTGTGTGTTCAGGTTCTGTGTGTGTGTTCAGATTGTGTGTGTGTGTGTGTGTGTGTGTGTATGTGTGTGTGTTCAGGTTCTGTGTGTGTGTGTTCAGATTGTGTGTGTGTGTGCATGTTCAGGTTGTGTGGTGTGTGTGTGTGTGTGTGTTCAGGATGTATGTGTGTGTGCGTGTGTGTATATGTTCAGGTTGTGCGGTGTGTGTGTGTTCAGGTTGTGCGGTGTGTGTGTTCAGGTTGTGTTTGTGTTCAGGGTGTGTGTGTGTGTGTTCAGGATGTATGTGTGTGTGTGTATGTTCAGGTTGTGCTGTGTGTGTGTGTGTGTGTGTGTGTTCAGGTTGTGTGTGTGTGTGTGTGTGTGTGTGTTCAGGGTGTGTGTGTGTTCAGGGTGTGTGTGTGTGTGTGTTCAGGTTGTGTATGTGTTTGTGTTCAGGTTCTGTGTGTGTTTTCAGATTGTGTGTGTGTGTGTGTTCAGGGTGTGTGTTCAGGGTGTGTGTTCAGGGTGTGTGTGTGTGTGTGTGTGTGTGTGTGTGTGTGTGTGTGTGTGTGTATGTTCAGGTTGTGTGTTGTGTGTGTGTGTGTTCAGGGTGTGTGTGTGTTCAGGGTGTGTTTGTGTTCAGGGTGTGTGTGTGTTCAGGATGTGTGTGTGTGTGTGTGTGTGTGTGTTCAGGTTGTGTGTGTGTGTGTGTGTGTGTGTGTGTTCAGGTTGTGTGTGTGTTCAGGTTGTGTTTGTGTTCAGGGTGTGTGTGTGTGTTCAGGATGTATGTGTGTGTGTGTATGTTCAGGTTGTGTGTGTGTGTGTGTGTGTGTGTGTGTGTGTGTTCAGGTTGTGTATGTGTGTGTGTTCAGGGTGTGTGTGTGTGTGTACAGGTTGTGCGGTGTGTGTGTGTTCAGGATGTATGTGTGTGCGTGTGTGTATATGTTCAGGTTGTGCGGTGTGTGTGTGTTCAGGTTGTGCGGTGTGTGTGTGTGTTCAGGTTGTGCGGTGTGTGTGTTCAGGTTGTGTTTGTGTTCAGGGTGTGTGTGTGTGTGTTCAGGATGTATGTGTGTGTGTATGTTCAGGTTGTGCTGTGTGTGTGTGTGTGTGTGTGTGTGTGTGTGTGTGTGTTCAGGGTGTGTGTGTGTGTTCAGGTTCTGTGTGTGTGTGTGTGTGTGTTCAGGTTGTGTATGTGTGTGTGTTCAGGTTCTGTGTGTGTGTGTTCAGATTGTGTGTGTTCAGGGTGTGTGTTCAGGGTGTTTGTGTGTGTGTGTTCAGGATGTATGTGTGTGTGTGTATGTTCAGGTTGTGCTGTGTGTGTGTGTGTGTGTGTTCAGGTTGTGTGTGTGTGTGTGTGTGTGTTCAGGGTGTGTGTGTGTGTTCAGGATGTATGTGTGTGTGTGTGTGTATATTCAGGTTGCGCGGTGTGTGTGTGTGTGTTCAGGGTGTGTGTGTGTTCAGGTTGTGTTTGTGTTCAGGGTGTGTGTGTGTATGTTCAGGTTGTGCCGTGTGTGTGTGTGTGTTCAGGGTGTGTGTGTGTGTGTGTGTATGTTCAGGTTGTGCGGTGTGTGTGTGTGTGTGTGTTCAGGATGTATGTGTGTGTGTGTGTGTGTATGTTCAGGTTGTGCGGTGTGTGTGTGTGTGTTCAGGGTGTGTGTGTGTGTTCAGGGTGTGTGTGTGTTCAGGGTGTATGTGTGTGTGTTCAGGTTGTGTTTGTGTTCAGGATGTATGTGTGTGTGTGTATGTTCAGGTTGTGCTGTGTGTGTGTGTGTGTGTGTGTGTTCAGGTTGTGTGTGTGTGTGTGTGTGTGTGTGTGTGTGTGTGTTCAGGGTGTGTGTGTGTGTTCAGGTTGTGTGTGTGTGTTCAGGATGTATGTGTGTGTGTGTGTGTGTATGTTCAGGTTGTGCGGTGTGTGTGTGTGTGTTCAGGGTGTGTGTGTGTGTTCAGGGTGTGTGTGTGTTCAGGGTGTATGTGTGTGTGTTCAGGTTGTGTTTGTGTTCAGGATGTATGTGTGTGTGTGTATGTTCAGGTTGTGCTGTGTGTGTGTGTGTGTGTGTTCAGGTTCTGTGTGTGTGTGTTCAGATTGTGTGTGTATGTGTGTGTGTTCAGGTTCTGTGTGTGTGTGTTCAGATTGTGTGTGTTCAGGGTGTGTGTGTGTGTGTGTGTGTGTTCAGTGTGTGTGTTCAGGGTGTGTGTGTGTGAGTGTGTGTTCAGGGTGTGTGTGTGTGTGTGTGTGTGTGTGTGTGTGTGTGTGTTCAGGTTGTGTATGTGTTGGTGTTCAGGTTGTGTGTGTGTGTCTGTGTGTTCAGGTTGTGTGTGTCTGTGTGTTCAGGTTCTGTGTGTGTGTTCACATTGTGTGTGTGTGTGTGTGTGTGTGTATGTGTGTGTGTGTGTTCAGGTTCTGTGTGTGTGTGTTCCGATTGTGTGTGTGTGTGTGTGTGTGTGTTCAGGGTGTGTGTTCAGGGTGTGTGTTCAGGGTGTGTGTGTGTTCAGGTTTTGTGTGTGTGTGTTCAGATTGTGTGTGTCTGTGTGTGTGTGTGCGTGTGTGTATGTTCAGGTTGTGTGTGTGTGTGTCTATGTTTAGGTTGTGTGTGTGTGTGTGTTTTCAGGGAGTATGTTGTGTGTGTGTGTGTGTGTGTGTGTGAGTGTGTGTGTGTTCAGGGTGTGTGTGCGCGTTCAGGTTGTGTGTGTGTGTGTTCAGGTTGTGTGTGTGTGTTCAGGTTGTGTGTGTGTGTTCAGGGTGTGTGTTTTGTGTGTGTGTGTGTGTGTTCAGGCTGTGTGTTGTGTGTGTGTGTGTGTGTGTGTTAAGGGTGTGTGTGTGTGTGTGTGTGTGTTCAGGTTGTGTGTGTGTGTGTGTGTGTGTGTGTGTGTGTGTGTTCAGGATGTATGTGTGTGTGTATGTTCAGGTTGTGCGGTGTGTGTGTGTGTGTTCAGGGTGTGTGTGTGTTCAGGTTGTGTTCGTGTTCAGGGTGTGTTTGTGTTCAGGGTGTGTGTGTGTGTGTGTGTGTGTGTGTGTGTGTGTGTTCAGGGTGTGTTTGTGTGTGTGTGTTCAGGTTGTGTATGTGTGTGTGTTCAGGGTGTGTGTGTGTGTGTTCAGGGGGTGTGTGTGTGTGTGTGTATGTTCAGGTTGTGCGGTGTGTGTGTGTGTGTGTGTGTGTGTGTGTGTGTATGTTCAGGTTGTGCCGTGTCTGTGTGTGTGTGTGTGTGTGTGTGTGTGTTCAGGGTGTGTGTGTGTTCAGGGTGTATGTGTGTGTGTGTTCAGGTTGTGTATGTGTGTGTGTTCAGGGTGTGTGTGTGTATGTTCAGGTTGTGCCGTGTGTGTGTGTGTGTTCAGGGTGTGTGTGTGTGTGTGTATGTTCAGGTTGTGCGGTGTGTGTGTGTGTGTTCAGGATGTATGTGTGTGTGTGTGTGTGTATGTTCAAGTTGTGCGGTGTGTGTGTGTGTGTTCAGGGTGTGTGTGTGTGTGTTCAGGGTGTGTGTGTGTTCAGGGTGTGTGTGTGTTCAGGGTGTATGTGTGTGTGTGTGTGTGTACAGGTTGTGCGGTGTGTGTGTGTGTTCAGGATGTATATGTGTGTGCGTGTGTGTATATGTTCAGGTTGTGCGGTGTGTGTGTGTTCAGGTTGTGCGGTGTGTGTGTGTGTTCAGGTTGTGCGGTGTGTGTGTTCAGGTTGTGTTTGTGTTCAGGGTGTGTGTGTGTGTGTTCAGGATGTATGTGTGTGTGTATGTTCAGGTTGTGCTGTGTGTGTGTGTGTGTGTGTGTGTGTGTGTGTGTGTGTGTGTTCAGGTTGTGTGTGTGTGTGTGTGTGTTCAGGGTGTGTGTGTGTGTTCAGGTTGTGTGTGTGTGTGTGTGTGTTCAGGTTGTGTATGTGTGTGTGTTCAGGTTCTGTGTGTGTGTGTTCAGATTGTGTGTGTTCAGGGTGTGTGTTCAGGGTGTTTGTGTGTGTGTGTTCAGGATGTATGTGTGTGTGTGTGTATGTTCAGGTTGTGCTGTGTGTGTGTGTGTGTGTTCAGGTTGTGTGTGTGTGTGTGTGTGTGTGTGTGTGTTCAGGGTGTGTGTGTGTTCAGGTTGTGTTTGTGTTCAGGGTGTGTTTGTGTTCATGGTGTGTGTGTGTGTGTGTTCAGGGTGTGTTTGTGTGTGTGTGTGTTCAGGTTGTGTACGTGTGTGTGTTCAGGGTGTGTGTGTGTGTGTTCAGGGTGTGTGTGTGTGTGTGTGTGTGTGTGTATGTTCAGGTTGTGCGGTGTGTGTGTGTGTGTGTGTGTGTGTGTGTATGTTCAGGTTGTGCCGTGTGTGTGTGTGTGTGTGTGTTCAGGGTGTGTGTGTGTTCAGGGTGTATGTGTGTGTGTGTGTGTTCAGGTTGTGTATGTGTGTGTGTTCAGGGTGTGTGTGTGTGTGTTCAGGGCGTGTGTGTGTGTGTGTGTGTGTGTGTATGTTCAGGTTGTGCGGTGTGTGTGTGTGTGTTCAGGATGTATGTGTGTGTGTGTGTGTGTGTGTGTGTATGTTCAGGTTGTGCGGTGTGTGTGTGTGTATGTTCAGGTTGTGCCGTGTCTGTGTGTGTGTGTGTGTGTGTGTGTGTGTGTGTTCAGGGTGTGTGTGTGTTCAGGGTGTATGTGTGTGTGTGTTCAGGTTGTGTATGTGTGTGTGTTCAGGGTGTGTGTGTGTATGTTCAGGTTGTGCCGTGTGTGTGTGTGTGTTCAGGGTGTGTGTGTGTGTGTGTATGTTCAGGTTGTGCGGTGTGTGTGTGTGTGTTCAGGATGTATGTGTGTGTGTGTGTGTGTATGTTCAAGTTGTGCGGTGTGTGTGTGTGTGTGTTCAGGGTGTGTGTGTGTGTTCAGGTTGTATGTGTGTGTTCAGGTTGTGTGTGTTCAGGTTGTGTGTGTGTGTGTGTGTGTGTTCAGGATGTATGTGTGTGTGTGTGTGTGTATGTTCCGGTTGTGCGGTGTGTGTGTGTGTGTGTGTGTGTGTGTTCAGGGTGTGTTTGTGTTCAGGGTGTGTTTGTGTTCAGGGTGTGTGTGTGTGTTCAGGGTGTGTTTGTGTGTGTGTGTGTTCAGGTTGTGTATGTGTGTGTGTTCAGGGTGTGTGTGTGTGTGTGTTCAGGGTGTGTGTGTGTGTGTGTTCAGGTTGTGCGGTGTGTGTGTGTGTGTTCAGGATGTATGTGTGTGTGTGTGTGTGTTCAGGTTGTGTGTGTGTGTGTTCAGGTTGTGTTTGTGTTCAGGGTGTGTTTGTGTTCAGGATGTATGTGTGTGTGTGTGTATGTTCAGGTTGTGTGTGTGTGTGTGTGTGTGTGTGTGTGTGTGTGTGTTCAGGGTGTGTTTGTGTGTGTGTGTTCAGGGTGTGTATGTGTGTGTGTTCAGGGTGTGTGTGTGTGTTCAGGGTGTGTGTGTGTTCAGGGTGTATGTGTGTGTGTGTGTGTGTGTGTGTGTGTGTGTATGTTCAGGTTGTGCGGTGTGTATGTGTGTGTTCAGGATGTATGTGTGTGTGTGTGTGTGTGTTCAGGATGTATGTGTGTGTGTGTATGTTCAGGTTGTGCCGTGTGTGTGTGTGTGTGTGTGTGTGTTCAGGGTGTGTGTGTGTGTTCAGGGTGTATATGTGTGTGTGTGTGTGTGTGTGTGTGTGTGTGTGTGTGTATGTTCAGGTTGTGCGGTGTGTGTGTGTGTGTGTTCAGGATGTGTGTGTGTGTGTGTGTGTGTTCAGGTTGTGCGGTGTGTGTGTGTGTGTGTGTGTGTGTGTGTGTGTGTGTTCAGAGTGTGTGTGTGTTCAGGGTGTGTGTGTTCAGGGTGTGTGTGTGTGTGTGTATGTTCAGGTTGTGTATGTGTTTGTGTTCAGGGTGTGTGTGTGTTCAGGGTGTGTGTGTGTGTGTTCAGGTTGTGTATGTGTTTGTGTTCAGGTTGTGTGTGTGTCTGTGTGTTCAGGTTGTGTGTGCCTGTGTGTTCAGGTTCTGTGTGTGTGTTCAGATTGTGTGTGTGTGTGTGTATGTGTGTGTGTTCAGGTTCTGTGTGTGTGTGTTCAGATTGTGTGTGTGTGTGCATGTTCAGGTTGTGTGGTGTGTGTGTGTGTGTGTTCAGGATGTATGTGTGTGTGCGTGTGTGTATATGTTCAGGTTGTGCGGTGTGTGTGTGTTCAGGTTGTGCGGTGTGTGTGTTCAGGTTGTGTTTGTGTTCAGGGTGTGTGTGTGTGTGTGTTCAGGATGTATGTGTGTGTGTGTATGTTCAGGTTGTGCTGTGTGTGTGTGTGTGTGTGTGTGTGTGTTCAGGTTGTGTGTGTGTGTGTGTGTGTGTGTGTGTTCAGGGTGTGTGTGTGTGTTCAGGGTGTGTGTGTGTGTGTGTGTGTTCAGGTTGTGTATGTGTTTGTGTTCAGGTTCTGTGTGTGTTTTCAGATTGTGTGTGTGTGTGTGTTCAGGGTGTGTGTTCAGGGTGTGTGTTCAGGGTGTGTGTGTGTGTGTGTGTGTGTGTGTGTATGTTCAGGTTGTGTGTTGTGTGTGTGTGTGTTCAGGGTGTGTGTGTGTTCAGGGTGTGTTTGTGTTCAGGGTGTGTGTGTGTTCAGGATGTGTGTGTGTGTGTGTGTGTGTTCAGGTTGTGTGTGTGTTCAGGTTGTGTGTGTGTTCAGGATGTATGTGTGTGTGTGTATGTTCAGGTTGTGCCGTGTGTGTGTGTGTGTGTGTGTTCAGGGTGTGTGTGTGTGTTCAGGGTGTATATGTGTGTGTGTGTGTGTGTGTGTGTGTGTGTGTGTGTGTGTATGTTCAGGTTGTGCGGTGTGTGTGTGTGTGTGTTCAGGATGTATGTGTGTGTGTGTGTGTGTGTGTGTGTGTTCAGGTTGTGCGGTGTGTGTGTGTGTGTGTGTGTGTGTGTGTGTTCAGAGTGTGTGTGTGTTCAGGGTGTGTGTGTTCAGGGTGTGTGTGTGTGTGTGTATGTTCAGGTTGTGTATGTGTTTGTGTTCAGGGTGTGTGTGTGTTCAGGGTGTGTGTGTGTGTGTTCAGGTTGTGTATGTGTTTGTGTTCAGGTTGTGTGTGTGTCTGTGTGTTCAGGTTGTGTGTGCCTGTGTGTTCAGGTTCTGTGTGTGTGTTCAGATTGTGTGTGTGTGTGTGTGTGTGTGTATGTGTGTGTGTTCAGGTTCTGTGTGTGTGTGTTCAGATTGTGTGTGTGTGTGCATGTTCAGGTTGTGTGGTGTGTGTGTGTGTGTGTGTTCAGGATGTATGTGTGTGTGCGTGTGTGTATATGTTCAGGTTGTGCGGTGTGTGTGTGTTCAGGTTGTGCGGTGTGTGTGTTCAGGTTGTGTTTGTGTTCAGGGTGTGTGTGTGTGTGTTCAGGATGTATGTGTGTGTGTGTATGTTCAGGTTGTGCTGTGTGTGTGTGTGTGTGTGTTCAGGTTGTGTGTGTGTGTGTGTGTGTGTGTGTGTGTGTGTGTGTGTTCAGGGTGTGTGTGTGTGTTCAGGGTGTGTGTGTGTGTGTGTTCAGGTTGTGTATGTGTTTGTGTTCAGGTTCTGTGTGTGTTTTCAGATTGTGTGTCTGTGTGTGTTCAGGGTGTGTGTTCAGGGTGTGTGTTCAGGGTGTGTGTGTGTGTGTGTGTGTGTGTGTGTGTGTGTGTGTGTGTGTGTTCAGGTTGTGTGTTGTGTGTGTGTGTGTTCAGGGTGTGTGTGTGTTCAGGGTGTGTTTGTGTTCAGGGTGTGTGTGTGTTCAGGATGTGTGTGTGTGTGTGTGTGTGTGTGTGTGTGTGTGTGTGTGTTCAGGTTGTGTGTGTGTGTGTGTGTGTGTGTGTGTGTTCAGGTTGTGTGTGTGTTCAGGTTGTGTTTGTGTTCAGGGTGTGTGTGTGTGTTCAGGATGTATGTGTGTGTGTGTATGTTCAGGTTGTGTGTGTGTGTGTGTGTGTGTGTGTGTGTGTTCAGGTTGTGTATGTGTGTGTGTTCAGGGTGTGTGTGTGTGTGTACAGGTTGTGCGGTGTGTGTGTGTTCAGGATGTATGTGTGTGCGTGTGTGTATATGTTCAGGTTGTGCGGTGTGTGTGTGTTCAGGTTGTGCGGTGTGTGTGTGTGTTCAGGTTGTGCGGTGTGTGTGTTCAGGTTGTGTTTGTGTTCAGGGTGTGTGTGTGTGTGTTCAGGTTGTGTGTGTGTGTGTGTGTGTGTGTGTGTGTGTGTGTGTGTGTTCAGGTTGTGTGTGTGTGTGTGTGTGTGTGTGTGTGTGTGTTCAGGTTGTGTGTGTGTTCAGGTTGTGTTTGTGTTCAGGGTGTGTGTGTGTGTTCAGGATGTATGTGTGTGTGTGTATGTTCAGGTTGTGTGTGTGTGTGTGTGTGTGTGTGTGTGTGTGTGTGTGTTCAGGGTGTGTGTGTGTGTTCAGGTTCTGTGTGTGTGTGTGTGTGTGTTCAGGTTGTGTATGTGTGTGTGTTCAGGTTCTGTGTGTGTGTGTTCAGATTGTGTGTGTTCAGGGTGTGTGTTCAGGGTGTTTGTGTGTGTGTGTTCAGGATGTATGTGTGTGTGTGTATGTTCAGGTTGTGCTGTGTGTGTGTGTGTGTGTGTGTTCAGGTTGTGTGTGTGTGTGTGTGTGTGTTCAGGGTGTGTGTGTGTGTTCAGGATGTGTGTGTGTGTGTGTGTGTATATTCAGGTTGCGCGGTGTGTGTGTGTGTGTTCAGGGTGTGTGTGTGTTCAGGTTGTGTTTGTGTTCAGGGTGTGTGTGTGTATGTTCAGGTTGTGCCGTGTGTGTGTGTGTGTTCAGGGTGTGTGTGTGTGTGTGTGTATGTTCAGGTTGTGCGGTGTGTGTGTGTGTGTGTGTTCAGGATGTATGTGTGTGTGTGTGTGTGTATGTTCAGGTTGTGCGGTGTGTGTGTGTGTGTTCAGGGTGTGTGTGTGTGTTCAGGGTGTGTGTGTGTTCAGGGTGTATGTGTGTGTGTTCAGGTTGTGTTTGTGTTCAGGATGTATGTGTGTGTGTGTATGTTCAGGTTGTGCTGTGTGTGTGTGTGTGTGTGTGTGTGTTCAGGTTGTGTGTGTGTGTGTGTGTGTGTGTGTTCAGGGTGTGTGTGTGTGTTCAGGTTGTGTGTGTGTGTTCAGGATGTATGTGTGTGTGTGTGTGTGTATGTTCAGGTTGTGCGGTGTGTGTGTTCAGGGTGTGTGTGTGTGTTCAGGGTGTGTGTGTGTTCAGGGTGTATGTGTGTGTGTTCAGGTTGTGTTTGTGTTCAGGATGTATGTGTGTGTGTGTATGTTCAGGTTGTGCTGTGTGTGTGTGTGTGTGTGTGTGTGTGTTCAGGTTGTGTGTGTGTGTGTGTGTGTGTGTGTGTGTTCAGGGTGTGTGTGTGTGTGTTCAGGTTGTGTGTGTGTGTGTGTGTATGTGTTTGTGTTCAGGTTCTGTGTGTGTGTGTTCAGATTGTGTGTGTATGTGTGTGTGTTCAGGTTCTGTGTGTGTGTGTTCAGATTGTGTGTGTTCAGGGTGTGTGTGTGTGTGTGTGTTCAGTGTGTGTGTTCAGGGTGTGTGTGTGTGAGTGTGTGTTCAGGGTGTGTGTGTGTGTGTGTGTGTGTGTGTGTGTGTGTGTGTGTGTGTTCAGGTTGTGTATGTGTTTGTGTTCAGGTTGTGTGTGTGTGTCTGTGTGTTCAGGTTGTGTGTGTCTGTGTGTTCAGGTTCTGTGTGTGTGTTCACATTGTGTGTGTGTGTGTGTGTGTGTGTGTGTGTATGTGTGTGTGTGTGTTCAGGTTCTGTGTGTGTGTGTTCCGATTGTGTGTGTGTGTGTGTGTGTGTTCAGGGTGTGTGTTCAGGGTGTGTGTGTGTTCAGGTTTTGTGTGTGTGTGTTCAGATTGTGTGTGTCTGTGTGTGTGTGTGCGTGTGTGTATGTTCAGGTTGTGTGTGTGTGTGTGTGTCTATGTTTAGGTTGTGTGTGTGTGTGTTTTCAGGGAGTATGTTGTGTGTGTGTGTGTGTGTGTGTGTGTGTGTGTGTGTGAGTGTGTGTGTGTTCAGGGTGTGTGTGTGCGTTCAGGTTGTGTGTGTGTGTGTTCAGGTTGTGTGTGTGTGTTCAGGTTGTGTGTGTGTGTTCAGGGTGTGTGTTTTGTGTGTGTGTGTGTTCAGGCTGTGTGTTGTGTGTGTGTGTGTGTGTGTGTGTTAAGGGTGTGTGTGTGTGTGTGTGTGTGTGTTCAGGTTGTGTGTGTGTGTGTGTGTGTGTGTGTGTGTGTGTGTGTGTGTTCAGGATGTATGTGTGTGTGTATGTTCAGGTTGTGCGGTGTGTGTGTGTGTGTTCAGGGTGTGTGTGTGTTCAGGTTGTGTTCGTGTTCAGGGTGTGTTTGTGTTCAGGGTGTGTGTGTGTGTGTGTGTGTGTGTGTGTGTGTGTGTGTGTTCAGGGTGTGTTTGTGTGTGTGTGTTCAGGTTGTGTATGTGTGTGTGTTCAGGGTGTGTGTGTGTGTGTTCAGGGTGTGTGTGTGTGTGTGTGTATGTTCAGGTTGTGCGGTGTGTGTGTGTGTGTGTGTGTGTGTGTGTGTGTGTGTATGTTCAGGTTGTGCCGTGTCTGTGTGTGTGTGTGTGTGTGTGTGTGTGTTCAGGGTGTGTGTGTGTTCAGGGTGTATGTGTGTGTGTGTTCAGGTTGTGTATGTGTGTGTGTTCAGGGTGTGTGTGTGTATGTTCAGGTTGTGCCGTGTGTGTGTGTGTGTTCAGGGTGTGTGTGTGTGTGTGTATGTTCAGGTTGTGCGGTGTGTGTGTGTGTGTTCAGGATGTATGTGTGTGTGTGTGTGTGTATGTTCAAGTTGTGCGGTGTGTGTGTGTGTGTTCAGGGTGTGTGTGTGTGTGTTCAGGGTGTGTGTGTGTTCAGGGTGTGTGTGTGTTCAGGGTGTATGTGTGTGTGTGTGTGTGTGTGTGTGTACAGGTTGTGCGGTGTGTGTGTGTGTTCAGGATGTATATGTGTGTGCGTGTGTGTATATGTTCAGGTTGTGCGGTGTGTGTGTGTTCAGGTTGTGCGGTGTGTGTGTGTGTTCAGGTTGTGCGGTGTGTGTGTTCAGGTTGTGTTTGTGTTCAGGGTGTGTGTGTGTGTGTTCAGGATGTATGTGTGTGTGTGTATGTTCAGGTTGTGCTGTGTGTGTGTGTGTGTGTGTGTGTGTGTGTGTGTTCATGTTGTGTGTGTGTGTGTGTGTGTGTGTGTGTTCAGGGTGTGTGTGTGTGTGTTCAGGTTGTGTGTGTGTGTGTGTGTGTGTGTGTTCAAGTTGTGTATGTGTGTGTGTTCAGGTTCTGTGTGTGTGTGTTCAGATTGTGTGTGTTCAGGGTGTGTGTTCAGGGTGTTTGTGTGTGTGTGTTCAGGATGTATGTGTGTGTGTGTGTATGTTCAGGTTGTGCTGTGTGTGTGTGTGTGTTCAGGTTGTGTGTGTGTGTGTGTGTGTGTGTGTTCAGGGTGTGTGTGTGTTCAGGTTGTGTTTGTGTTCAGGGTGTGTTTGTGTTCATGGTGTGTGTGTGTGTGTGTTCAGGGTGTGTTTGTGTGTGTGTGTGTTCAGGTTGTGTACGTGTGTGTGTTCAGGGTGTGTGTGTGTGTGTTCAGGGTGTGTGTGTGTGTGTGTGTGTGTGTGTGTGTGTGTGTGTGTGTATGTTCAGGTTGTGCGGTGTGTGTGTGTGTGTGTGTGTGTGTGTGTATGTTCAGGTTGTGCCGTGTGTGTGTGTGTGTGTGTGTTCAGGGTGTGTGTGTGTTCAGGGTGTATGTGTGTGTGTGTGTGTTCAGGTTGTGTATGTGTGTGTGTTCAGGGTGTGTGTGTGTGTGTTCAGGGCGTGTGTGTGTGTGTGTGTGTGTATGTTCAGGTTGTGCGGTGTGTGTGTGTGTGTTCAGGATGTATGTGTGTGTGTGTGTGTGTATGTTCAGGTTGTGCGGTGTGTGTGTGTGTATGTTCAGGTTGTGCCGTGTCTGTGTGTGTGTGTGTGTGTGTGTGTGTGTGTGTGTGTGTGTGTTCAGGGTGTGTGTGTGTTCAGGGTGTATGTGTGTGTGTGTTCAGGTTGTGTATGTGTGTGTGTTCAGGGTGTGTGTGTGTATGTTCAGGTTGTGCCGTGTGTGTGTGTGTGTTCAGGGTGTGTGTGTGTGTGTGTATGTTCAGGTTGTGCGGTGTGTGTGTGTGTGTTCAGGATGTATGTGTGTGTGTGTGTGTGTATGTTCAAGTTGTGCGGTGTGTGTGTGTGTGTGTTCAGGGTGTGTGTGTGTGTTCAGGTTGTATGTGTGTGTTCAGGTTGTGTGTGTTCAGGTTGTGTGTGTGTGTGTGTGTGTGTGTTCAGGATGTATGTGTGTGTGTGTGTGTGTGTGTGTATGTTCCGGTTGTGCGGTGTGTGTGTGTGTGTGTGTGTGTTCAGGGTGTGTTTGTGTTCAGGGTGTGTTTGTGTTCAGGGTGTGTGTGTGTGTTCAGGGTGTGTTTGTGTGTGTGTGTGTTCAGGTTGTGTATGTGTGTGTGTTCAGGGTGTGTGTGTGTGTGTGTTCAGGGTGTGTGTGTGTGTGTGTTCAGGTTGTGCGGTGTGTGTGTGTGTGTTCAGGATGTATGTGTGTGTGTGTGTGTGTTCAGGTTGTGTGTGTGTGTGTTCAGGTTGTGTTTGTGTTCAGGGTCTGTTTGTGTTCAGGGTGTGTGTGTGTGTGTGTGTTCAGGATGTATGTGTGTGTGTGTGTATGTTCAGGTTGTGTGTGTGTGTGTGTGTGTGTGTGTGTGTGTGTGTGTTCAGGGTGTGTTTGTGTGTGTGTGTTCAGGGTGTGTATGTGTGTGTGTTCAGGGTGTGTGTGTGTGTTCAGGGTGTGTGTGTGTTCAGGGTGTATGTGTGTGTGTGTGTGTGTGTGTGTGTATGTTCAGGTTGTGCGGTGTGTATGTGTGTGTTCAGGATGTATGTGTGTGTGTGTGTGTGTGTTCAGGATGTATGTGTGTGTGTGTATGTTCAGGTTGTGCCGTGTGTGTGTGTGTGTGTGTGTGTGTGTGTGTGTGTGTGTGTTCAGGGTGTGTGTGTGTGTTCAGGGTGTATATGTGTGTGTGTGTGTGTGTGTGTGTGTGTGTGTGTGTGTATGTTCAGGTTGTGCGGTGTGTGTGTGTGTGTGTTCAGGATGTGTGTGTGTGTGTGTGTGTGTGTGTGTGTTCAGGTTGTGCGGTGTGTGTGTGTGTGTGTGTGTGTGTGTGTGTGTTCAGAGTGTGTGTGTGTTCAGGGTGTGTGTGTTCAGGGTGTGTGTGTGTGTGTGTATGTTCAGGTTGTGTATGTGTTTGTGTTCAGGGTGTGTGTGTGTTCAGGGTGTGTGTGTGTGTGTTCAGGTTGTGTATGTGTTTGTGTTCAGGTTGTGTGTGTGTCTGTGTGTTCAGGTTGTGTGTGCCTGTGTGTTCAGGTTCTGTGTGTGTGTTCAGATTGTGTGTGTGTGTGTGTGTGTATGTGTGTGTGTTCAGGTTCTGTGTGTGTGTGTTCAGATTGTGTGTGTGTGTGCATGTTCAGGTTGTGTGGTGTGTGTGTGTGTGTGTTCAGGATGTATGTGTGTGTGCGTGTGTGTATATGTTCAGGTTGTGCGGTGTGTGTGTGTTCAGGTTGTGCGGTGTGTGTGTTCAGGTTGTGTTTGTGTTCAGGGTGTGTGTGTGTGTGTGTTCAGGATGTATGTGTGTGTGTGTATGTTCAGGTTGTGCTGTGTGTGTGTGTGTGTGTGTGTGTGTGTGTGTGTGTTCAGGTTGTGTGTGTGTGTGTGTGTGTGTGTGTGTGTGTGTTCAGGGTGTGTGTGTGTGTGTGTGTGTGTGTTCAGGTTGTGTATGTGTTTGTGTTCAGGTTCTGTGTGTGTTTTCAGATTGTGTGTGTGTGTGTGTTCAGGGTGTGTGTTCAGGGTGTGTGTTCAGGGTGTGTGTGTGTGTGTGTGTGTGTGTGTGTGTGTGTGTGTATGTTCAGGTTGTGTGTTGTGTGTGTGTGTGTGTTCAGGGTGTGTGTGTGTTCAGGGTGTGTTTGTGTTCAGGGTGTGTGTGTGTTCAGGATGTGTGTGTGTGTGTGTGTGTGTGTGTTCAGGTTGTGTGTGTGTGTGTGTGTGTGTGTGTGTGTGTTCAGGTTGTGTGTGTGTTCAGGTTGTGTTTGTGTTCAGGGTGTGTGTGTGTGTTCAGGATGTATGTGTGTGTGTGTATGTTCAGGTTGTGTGTGTGTGTGTGTGTGTGTGTGTGTGTGTTCAGGTTGTGTATGTGTGTGTGTTCAGGGTGTGTGTGTGTGTGTACAGGTTGTGCGGTGTGTGTGTGTTCAGGATGTATGTGTGTGCGTGTGTGTATATGTTCAGGTTGTGCGGTGTGTGTGTGTTCAGGTTGTGCGGTGTGTGTGTGTGTTCAGGTTGTGCGGTGTGTGTGTTCAGGTTGTGTTTGTGTTCAGGGTGTGTGTGTGTGTGTTCAGGATGTATGTGTGTGTGTATGTTCAGGTTGTGCTGTGTGTGTGTGTGTGTGTGTGTGTGTGTGTGTGTGTTCAGGTTGTGTGTGTGTGTGTGTGTGTGTGTGTTCAGGGTGTGTGTGTGTGTTCAGGTTCTGTGTGTGTGTGTGTGTGTGTGTTCAGGTTGTGTATGTGTGTGTGTTCAGGTTCTGTGTGTGTGTGTTCAGATTGTGTGTGTTCAGGGTGTGTGTTCAGGGTGTTTGTGTGTGTGTGTTCAGGATGTATGTGTGTGTGTGTATGTTCAGGTTGTGCTGTGTGTGTGTGTGTGTGTGTGTGTGTTCAGGTTGTGTGTGTGTGTGTGTGTGTTCAGGGTGTGTGTGTGTGTTCAGGATGTATGTGTGTGTGTGTGTATATTCAGGTTGCGCGGTGTGTGTGTGTGTGTGTGTTCAGGGTGTGTGTGTGTTCAGGTTGTGTTTGTGTTCAGGGTGTGTGTGTGTATGTTCAGGTTGTGCCGTGTGTGTGTGTGTGTTCAGGGTGTGTGTGTGTGTGTGTGTATGTTCAGGTTGTGCGGTGTGTGTGTGTGTGTGTGTTCAGGATGTATGTGTGTGTGTGTGTGTGTATGTTCAGGTTGTGCGGTGTGTGTGTGTGTGTTCAGGGTGTGTGTGTGTGTTCAGGGTGTGTGTGTGTTCAGGGTGTATGTGTGTGTGTTCAGGTTGTGTTTGTGTTCAGGATGTATGTGTGTGTGTGTATGTTCAGGTTGTGCTGTGTGTGTGTGTGTGTGTGTGTGTGTTCAGGTTGTGTGTGTGTGTGTGTGTGTGTGTGTTCAGGGTGTGTGTGTGTGTTCAGGTTGTGTGTGTGTGTTCAGGATGTATGTGTGTGTGTGTGTGTGTATGTTCAGGTTGTGCGGTGTGTGTGTGTGTGTTCAGGGTGTGTGTGTGTGTTCAGGGTGTGTGTGTGTTCAGGGTGTATGTGTGTGTGTTCAGGTTGTGTTTGTGTTCAGGATGTATGTGTGTGTGTGTATGTTCAGGTTGTGCTGTGTGTGTGTGTGTGTGTTCAGGTTGTGTGTGTGTGTGTGTGTGTGTGTGTGTGTGTGTTCAGGGTGTGTGTGTGTGTGTTCAGGTTGTGTGTGTGTGTATGTGTTTGTGTTCAGGTTCTGTGTGTGTGTGTTCAGATTGTGTGTGTATGTGTGTGTGTTCAGGTTCTGTGTGTGTGTGTTCAGATTGTGTGTGTTCAGGGTGTGTGTGTGTGTGTGTGTGTGTGTGTGTTCAGTGTGTGTGTTCAGGGTGTGTGTGTGTGAGTGTGTGTTCAGGGTGTGTGTGTGTGTGTGTGTGTGTGTGTGTGTGTGTGTGTGTGTGTTCAGGTTGTGTATGTGTTTGTGTTCAGGTTGTGTGTGTGTGTCTGTGTGTTCAGGTTGTGTGTGTCTGTGTGTTCAGGTTCTGTGTGTGTGTTCACATTGTGTGTGTGTGTGTGTGTGTGTGTGTATGTGTGTGTGTGTGTTCAGGTTCTGTGTGTGTGTGTTCCGATTGTGTGTGTGTGTGTGTGTGTGTGTGTTCAGGGTGTGTGTTCAGGGTGTGTGTTCAGGGTGTGTGTGTGTTCAGGTTTTGTGTGTGTGTGTTCAGATTGTGTGTGTCTGTGTGTGTGTGTGCATGTGTGTATGTTCAGGTTGTGTGTGTGTGTGTGTGTCTATGTTTAGGTTGTGTGTGTGTGTGTGTTTTCAGGGAGTATGTTGTGTGGGTGTGTGGGTGTGTGTGTGTGAGTGTGTGTGTGTTCAGGGTGTGTGTGTGCGTTCAGGTTGTGTGTGTGTGTGTTCAGGTTGTGTGTGTGTGTTCAGGTTGTGTGTGTGTGTTCAGGGTGTGTGTTTTGTGTGTGTGTGTGTTCAGGCTGTGTGTTGTGTGTGTGTGTGTGTGTGTGTGTGTTAAGGGTGTGTGTGTGTGTGTGTGTGTTCAGGTTGTGTGTGTGTGTGTGTGTGTGTGTGTGTGTTCAGGATGTATGTGTGTGTGTATGTTCAGGTTGTGCGGTGTGTGTGTGTGTGTTCAGGGTGTGTGTGTGTTCAGGTTGTGTTCGTGTTCAGGGTGTGTTTGTGTTCAGGGTGTGTGTGTGTGTGTGTGTGTGTGTGTGTGTGTGTTCAGGGTGTGTTTGTGTGTGTGTGTTCAGGGTGTGTGTGTGTGTGTTCAGGGTGTGTGTGTGTGTGTGTGTGTATGTTCAGGTTGTGCGGTGTGTGTGTGTGTGTGTGTGTATGTTCAGGTTGTGCCGTGTCTGTGTGTGTGTGTGTGTGTGTGTGTGTGTGTGTGTGTGTGTGTTCAGGGTGTGTGTGTGTTCAGGGTGTATGTGTGTGTGTGTTCAGGTTGTGTATGTGTGTGTGTTCAGGGTGTGTGTGTGTATGTTCAGGTTGTGCCGTGTGTGTGTGTGTGTTCAGGGTGTGTGTGTGTGTGTGTATGTTCAGGTTGTGCGGTGTGTGTGTGTGTGTTCAGGATGTATGTGTGTGTGTGTGTGTGTATGTTCAAGTTGTGCGGTGTGTGTGTGTGTGTTCAGGGTGTGTGTGTGTGTGTTCAGGGTGTGTGTGTGTTCAGGGTGTGTGTGTGTTCAGGGTGTATGTGTGTGTGTGTGTGTGTGTGTGTACAGGTTGTGCGGTGTGTGTGTGTGTGTTCAGGATGTATATGTGTGTGCGTGTGTGTATATGTTCAGGTTGTGCGGTGTGTGTGTGTTCAGGTTGTGCGGTGTGTGTGTGTGTTCAGGTTGTGCGGTGTGTGTGTTCAGGTTGTGTTTGTGTTCAGGTTGTGTGTGTGTGTGTTCAGGATGTATGTGTGTGTGTGTATGTTCAGGTTGTGCTGTGTGTGTGTGTGTGTGTGTGTGTGTGTGTGTGTGTTCAGGTTGTGTGTGTGTGTGTGTGTTCAGGGTGTGTGTGTGTGTTCAGGTTGTGTGTGTGTGTGTGTGTGTGTGTGTGTGTTCAGGTTGTGTATGTGTGTGTGTTCAGGTTCTGTGTGTGTGTGTTCAGATTGTGTGTGTTCAGGGTGTGTGTTCAGGGTGTTTGTGTGTGTGTGTTCAGGATGTATGTGTGTGTGTGTGTATGTTCAGGTTGTGCTGTGTGTGTGTGTGTGTGTTCAGGTTGTGTGTGTGTGTGTGTGTGTGTGTGTGTGTGTGTTCAGGGTGTGTGTGTGTTCAGGTTGTGTTTGTGTTCAGGGTGTGTTTGTGTTCATGGTGTGTGTGTGTGTGTGTTCAGGGTGTGTTTGTGTGTGTGTGTGTTCAGGTTGTGTACGTGTGTGTGTTCAGGGTGTGTGTGTGTGTGTTCAGGGTGTGTGTGTGTGTGTGTGTGTGTGTGTATGTTCAGGTTGTGCGGTGTGTGTGTGTGTGTGTGTGTGTGTGTGTATGTTCAGGTTGTGCCGTGTGTGTGTGTGTGTGTGTGTTCAGGGTGTGTGTGTGTTCAGGGTGTATGTGTGTGTGTGTGTGTTCAGGTTGTGTATGTGTGTGTGTTCAGGGTGTGTGTGTGTGTGTTCAGGGCGTGTGTGTGTGTGTGTGTGTATGTTCAGGTTGTGCGGTGTGTGTGTGTGTGTTCAGGATGTATGTGTGTGTGTGTGTGTGTGTGTGTATGTTCAGGTTGTGCGGTGTGTGTGTGTGTATGTTCAGGTTGTGCCGTGTCTGTGTGTGTGTGTGTGTGTGTGTGTGTGTGTTCAGGGTGTGTGTGTGTTCAGGGTGTATGTGTGTGTGTGTTCAGGTTGTGTATGTGTGTGTGTTCAGGGTGTGTGTGTGTATGTTCAGGTTGTGCCGTGTGTGTGTGTGTGTTCAGGGTGTGTGTGTGTGTGTGTATGTTCAGGTTGTGCGGTGTGTGTGTGTGTGTTCAGGATGTATGTGTGTGTGTGTGTGTGTGTATGTTCAAGTTGTGCGGTGTGTGTGTGTGTGTGTTCAGGGTGTGTGTGTGTGTGTTCAGGGTGTGTGTGTGTTCAGGGTGTATGTGTGTGTGTGTGTGTGTGTGTACAGGTTGTGCGGTGTGTGTGTGTGTTCAGGATGTATATGTGTGTGCGTGTGTGTATATGTTCAGGTTGTGCGGTGTGTGTGTGTTCAGGTTGTGCGGTGTGTGTGTGTGTTCAGGTTGTGCGGTGTGTGTGTTCAGGTTGTGTTTGTGTTCAGGGTGTGTGTGTGTGTGTTCAGGATGTATGTGTGTGTGTGTATGTTCAGGTTGTACTGTGTGTGTGTGTGTGTGTGTGTGTGTGTGTGTGTGTGTGTTCAGGGTGTGTGTGTGTGTTCAGGTTGTGTGTGTGTGTGTGTGTGTTCAGGTTGTGTATGTGTGTGTGTTCAGGTTCTGTGTGTGTGTGTTCAGATTGTGTGTGTTCAGGGTGTGTGTTCAGGGTGTTTGTGTGTGTGTGTTCAGGATGTATGTGTGTGTGTGTGTATGTTCAGGTTGTGCTGTGTGTGTGTGTGTGTGTGTTCAGGTTGTGTGTGTGTGTGTGTGTGTGTGTGTGTGTTCAGGTTGTGTGTGTGTGTGTGTGTGTGTGTGTGTGTTCAGGGTGTGTGTGTGTGTTCAGGTTGTGTGTGTGTGTTCAGGATGTATGTGTGTGTGTGTGTGTGTATGTTCAGGTTGTGCGGTGTGTGTGTGTGTGTTCAGGGTGTGTGTGTGTGTTCAGGGTGTGTGTGTGTTCAGGGTGTATGTGTGTGTGTTCAGGTTGTGTTTGTGTTCAGGATGTATGTGTGTGTGTGTATGTTCAGGTTGTGCTGTGTGTGTGTGTGTGTGTTCAGGTTGTGTGTGTGTGTGTGTGTGTGTGTGTTCAGGGTGTGTGTGTGTGTGTTCAGGTTGTGTGTGTGTGTATGTGTTTGTGTTCAGGTTCTGTGTGTGTGTGTTCAGATTGTGTGTGTATGTGTGTGTGTTCAGGTTCTGTGTGTGTGTGTTCAGATTGTGTGTGTTCAGGGTGTGTGTGTGTGTGTGTGTGTGTGTGTTCAGTGTGTGTGTTCAGGGTGTGTGTGTGTGAGTGTGTGTTCAGGGTGTGTGTGTGTGTGTGTGTGTGTGTGTGTGTGTGTGTGTGTGTGTTCAGGTTGTGTATGTGTTTGTGTTCAGGTTGTGTGTGTGTGTCTGTGTGTTCAGGTTGTGTGTGTCTGTGTGTTCAGGTTCTGTGTGTGTGTTCACATTGTGTGTGTGTGTGTGTGTGTGTGTATGTGTGTGTGTGTGTTCAGGTTCTGTGTGTGTGTGTTCCGATTGTGTGTGTGTGTGTGTGTGTGTGTGTGTGTTCAGGGTGTGTGTTCAGGGTGTGTGTTCAGGGTGTGTGTGTGTTCAGGTTTTGTGTGTGTGTGTTCAGATTGTGTGTGTCTGTGTGTGTGTGTGCATGTGTGTATGTTCAGGTTGTGTGTGTGTGTGTGTGTCTATGTTTAGGTTGTGTGTGTGTGTGTGTTTTCAGGGAGTATGTTGTGTGGGTGTGTGTGTGTGTGTGTGTGAGTGTGTGTGTGTTCAGGGTGTGTGTGTGCGTTCAGGTTGTGTGTGTGTGTGTTCAGGTTGTGTGTGTGTGTTCAGGTTGTGTGTGTGTGTTCAGGGTGTGTGTTTTGTGTGTGTGTGTGTTCAGGCTGTGTGTTGTGTGTGTGTGTGTGTGTTCAGGTTGTGTGTGTGTGTGTGTGTGTGTGTGTGTTCAGGATGTATGTGTGTGTGTATGTTCAGGTTGTGCGGTGTGTGTGTGTGTGTTCAGGGTGTGTGTGTGTTCAGGTTGTGTTCGTGTTCAGGGTGTGTTTGTGTTCAGGGTGTGTGTGTGTGTGTGTGTGTGTGTGTGTGTGTGTTCAGGGTGTGTTTGTGTGTGTGTGTTCAGGGTGTGTGTGTGTGTGTTCAGGGTGTGTGTGTGTGTGTGTGTATGTTCAGGTTGTGCGGTGTGTGTGTGTGTGTGTGTGTATGTTCAGGTTGTGCCGTGTCTGTGTGTGTGTGTGTGTGTGTGTGTGTGTGTTCAGGGTGTGTGTGTGTTCAGGGTGTATGTGTGTGTGTGTTCAGGTTGTGTATGTGTGTGTGTTCAGGGTGTGTGTGTGTATGTTCAGGTTGTGCCGTGTGTGTGTGTGTGTTCAGGGTGTGTGTGTGTGTGTGTATGTTCAGGTTGTGCGGTGTGTGTGTGTGTGTTCAGGATGTATGTGTGTGTGTGTGTGTGTATGTTCAAGTTGTGCGGTGTGTGTGTGTGTGTTCAGGGTGTGTGTGTGTGTGTTCAGGGTGTGTGTGTGTTCAGGGTGTGTGTGTGTTCAGGGTGTATGTGTGTGTGTGTGTGTGTGTGTGTACAGGTTGTGCGGTGTGTGTGTGTGTGTGTTCAGGATGTATATGTGTGTGCGTGTGTGTATATGTTCAGGTTGTGCGGTGTGTGTGTGTTCAGGTTGTGCGGTGTGTGTGTGTGTTCAGGTTGTGCGGTGTGTGTGTTCAGGTTGTGTTTGTGTTCAGGTTGTGTGTGTGTGTGTTCAGGATGTATGTGTGTGTGTGTATGTTCAGGTTGTGCTGTGTGTGTGTGTGTGTGTGTGTGTGTGTGTGTGTGTTCAGGTTGTGTGTGTGTGTGTGTGTTCAGGGTGTGTGTGTGTGTTCAGGTTGTGTGTGTGTGTGTGTGTGTGTGTGTGTGTTCAGGTTGTGTATGTGTGTGTGTTCAGGTTCTGTGTGTGTGTGTTCAGATTGTGTGTGTTCAGGGTGTGTGTTCAGGGTGTTTGTGTGTGTGTGTTCAGGATGTATGTGTGTGTGTGTGTATGTTCAGGTTGTGCTGTGTGTGTGTGTGTGTGTTCAGGTTGTGTGTGTGTGTGTGTGTGTGTGTGTGTGTGTTCAGGGTGTGTGTGTGTTCAGGTTGTGTTTGTGTTCAGGGTGTGTTTGTGTTCATGGTGTGTGTGTGTGTGTTCAGGGTGTGTTTGTGTGTGTGTGTGTTCAGGTTGTGTACGTGTGTGTGTTCAGGGTGTGTGTGTGTGTGTTCAGGGTGTGTGTGTGTGTGTGTGTGTGTGTGTATGTTCAGGTTGTGCGGTGTGTGTGTGTGTGTGTGTGTGTGTGTGTGTATGTTCAGGTTGTGCCGTGTGTGTGTGTGTGTGTGTGTTCAGGGTGTGTGTGTGTTCAGGGTGTATGTGTGTGTGTGTGTGTTCAGGTTGTGTATGTGTGTGTGTTCAGGGTGTGTGTGTGTGTGTTCAGGGCGTGTGTGTGTGTGTGTGTGTATGTTCAGGTTGTGCGGTGTGTGTGTGTGTGTTCAGGATGTATGTGTGTGTGTGTGTGTGTGTGTGTATGTTCAGGTTGTGCGGTGTGTGTGTGTGTATGTTCAGGTTGTGCCGTGTCTGTGTGTGTGTGTGTGTGTGTGTGTGTGTGTTCAGGGTGTGTGTGTGTTCAGGGTGTATGTGTGTGTGTGTTCAGGTTGTGTATGTGTGTGTGTTCAGGGTGTGTGTGTGTATGTTCAGGTTGTGCCGTGTGTGTGTGTGTGTTCAGGGTGTGTGTGTGTGTGTGTATGTTCAGGTTGTGCGGTGTGTGTGTGTGTGTTCAGGATGTATGTGTGTGTGTGTGTGTGTGTATGTTCAAGTTGTGCGGTGTGTGTGTGTGTGTGTTCAGGGTGTGTGTGTGTGTGTTCAGGGTGTGTGTGTGTTCAGGGTGTATGTGTGTGTGTGTGTGTGTGTGTACAGGTTGTGCGGTGTGTGTGTGTGTGTTCAGGATGTATATGTGTGTGCGTGTGTGTATATGTTCAGGTTGTGCGGTGTGTGTGTGTTCAGGTTGTGCGGTGTGTGTGTGTGTTCAGGTTGTGCGGTGTGTGTGTTCAGGTTGTGTTTGTGTTCAGGGTGTGTGTGTGTGTGTTCAGGATGTATGTGTGTGTGTGTATGTTCAGGTTGTACTGTGTGTGTGTGTGTGTGTGTGTGTGTGTGTGTTCAGGTTGTGTGTGTGTGTGTGTGTTCAGGGTGTGTGTGTGTGTTCAGGTTGTGTGTGTGTGTGTGTGTGTTCAGGTTGTGTATGTGTGTGTGTTCAGGTTCTGTGTGTGTGTGTTCAGATTGTGTGTGTTCAGGGTGTGTGTTCAGGGTGTTTGTGTGTGTGTGTTCAGGATGTATGTGTGTGTGTGTGTATGTTCAGGTTGTGCTGTGTGTGTGTGTGTGTGTGTTCAGGTTGTGTGTGTGTGTGTGTGTGTTCAGGGTGTGTGTGTGTGTTCAGGATGTATGTGTGTGTGTGTGTATATTCAGGTTGCGCGGTGTGTGTGTGTGTGTGTGTGTGTGTTCAGGGTGTGTGTGTGTTCAGGTTGTGTTTGTGTTCAGGGTGTGTTTGTGTTCATGGTGTGTGTGTGTGTGTGTGTTCAGGGTGTGTTTGTGTGTGTGTGTGTTCAGGTTGTGTACGTGTGTGTGTTCAGGGTGTGTGTGTGTGTGTTCAGGGTGTGTGTGTGTGTGTGTGTGTGTGTGTGTGTGTATGTTCAGGTTGTGCGGTGTGTGTGTGTGTGTGTGTGTGTGTGTGTATGTTCAGGTTGTGCCGTGTGTGTGTGTGTGTGTGTGTTCAGGGTGTGTGTGTGTTCAGGGTGTATGTGTGTGTGTGTGTGTTCAGGTTGTGTATGTGTGTGTGTTCAGGGTGTGTGTGTGTGTTCAGGGCGTGTGTGTGTGTGTGTGTGTGTATGTTCAGGTTGTGCCGTGTGTGTGTGTTCAGGGTGTGTGTGTGTGTTCAGTGTGTGTGTGTGTGTGTGTGTGTGTGTGTATGTTCAGGTTGTGCGGTGTGTGTGTGTTCAGGATGTATGTGTGTGTGTGTGTGTGTGTGTGTATGTTCAGGTTGTGCGGTGTGTGTGTGTTCAGGGTGTGTGTGTGTGTTCAGGGTGTGTGTGTGTTCAGGGTGTATGTGTGTGTGTGTGTGTGTGTACAGGTTGTGCGGTGTGTGTTTGTGTGTGTTCAGGATGTATGTGTGTGTGCGTGTGTGTATATGTTCAGGTTGTGCGGTGTGTGTGTGTTCAGGTTGTGAGGTGTGTGTGTGTGTTCCGGTTGTGCGGTGTGTGTGTTTAGGTTGTGTTTGTGTTCATGGTGTGTGTGTGTGTGTTCAGGATGTATGTGTGTGTGTGTGTGTGTGTGTATGTTCAGGTTGTGCTGTGTGTGTGTGTGTGTGTGTGTTCAGGTTGTGTGTGTGTGTGTTCAGGGTGTGTGTGTTTGTTCAGGTTTTGTGTGTGTGTGTTCAGGGTGTGTGTGTGTTCAGGGTGTATGTGTGTGTGTGTGTGTGTGTGTGTGTGTGTGTGTGTGTACAGGTTGTGCGGTGTGTGTGTGTGTGTTCAGGATGTATATGTGTGTGCGTGTGTGTATATGTTCAGGTTGTGCGGTGTGTGTGTGTGTGTTCAGGTTGTGCGGTGTGTGTGTGTGTGTTCAGGTTGTGCGGTGTGTGTGTTCAGGTTGTGTTTGTGTTCAGGGTGTGTGTGTGTGTGTTCAGGATGTATGTGTGTGTGTGTATGTTCAGGTTGTGCTGTGTGTGTGTGTGTGTGTGTGTGTGTGTGTTCAGGTTGTGTGTGTGTGTGTGTGTTCAGGGTGTGTGTGTGTGTTCAGGTTGTGCGGTGTGTGTGTGTGTGTGTGTGTGTGTGTGTGTGTGTGTATGTTCAGGTTGTGCCGTGTGTGTGTGTGTGTGTGTGTTCAGGGTGTGTGTGTGTTCAGGGTGTATGTGTGTGTGTGTGTGTTCAGGTTGTGTATGTGTGTGTGTTCAGGGTGTGTGTGTGTGTGTTCAGGGCGTGTGTGTGTGTGTGTGTGTATGTTCAGGTTGTGCGGTGTGTGTGTGTGTGTTCAGGATGTATGTGTGTGTGTGTGTGTGTGTGTGTATGTTCAGGTTGTGCGGTGTGTGTGTGTGTATGTTCAGGTTGTGCCGTGTCTGTGTGTGTGTGTGTGTGTGTGTGTGTGTGTTCAGGGTGTGTGTGTGTTCAGGGTGTATGTGTGTGTGTGTTCAGGTTGTGTATGTGTGTGTGTTCAGGGTGTGTGTGTGTATGTTCAGGTTGTGCCGTGTGTGTGTGTGTGTTCAGGGTGTGTGTGTGTGTGTGTATGTTCAGGTTGTGCGGTGTGTGTGTGTGTGTTCAGGATGTATGTGTGTGTGTGTGTGTGTGTATGTTCAAGTTGTGCGGTGTGTGTGTGTGTGTGTTCAGGGTGTGTGTGTGTGTGTTCAGGGTGTGTGTGTGTTCAGGGTGTATGTGTGTGTGTGTGTGTGTGTGTACAGGTTGTGCGGTGTGTGTGTGTGTGTTCAGGATGTATATGTGTGTGCGTGTGTGTATATGTTCAGGTTGTGCGGTGTGTGTGTGTTCAGGTTGTGCGGTGTGTGTGTGTGTTCAGGTTGTGCGGTGTGTGTGTTCAGGTTGTGTTTGTGTTCAGGGTGTGTGTGTGTGTGTTCAGGATGTATGTGTGTGTGTGTATGTTCAGGTTGTACTGTGTGTGTGTGTGTGTGTGTGTGTGTGTGTGTGTGTGTGTTCAGGTTGTGTGTGTGTGTGTGTGTTCAGGGTGTGTGTGTGTGTTCAGGTTGTGTGTGTGTGTGTGTGTGTTCAGGTTGTGTATGTGTGTGTGTTCAGGTTCTGTGTGTGTGTGTTCAGATTGTGTGTGTTCAGGGTGTGTGTTCAGGGTGTTTGTGTGTGTGTGTTCAGGATGTATGTGTGTGTGTGTGTATGTTCAGGTTGTGCTGTGTGTGTGTGTGTGTGTGTGTTCAGGTTGTGTGTGTGTGTGTGTGTGTTCAGGGTGTGTGTGTGTGTTCAGGATGTATGTGTGTGTGTGTGTATATTCAGGTTGCGCGGTGTGTGTGTGTGTGTGTGTGTGTGTTCAGGGTGTGTGTGTGTTCAGGTTGTGTTTGTGTTCAGGGTGTGTTTGTGTTCATGGTGTGTGTGTGTGTGTGTGTTCAGGGTGTGTTTGTGTGTGTGTGTGTTCAGGTTGTGTACGTGTGTGTGTTCAGGGTGTGTGTGTGTGTGTTCAGGGTGTGTGTGTGTGTGTGTGTGTGTGTGTGTGTGTGTGTGTATGTTCAGGTTGTGCGGTGTGTGTGTGTGTGTGTGTGTGTGTGTGTGTATGTTCAGGTTGTGCCGTGTGTGTGTGTGTGTGTGTGTTCAGGGTGTGTGTGTGTTCAGGGTGTATGTGTGTGTGTGTGTGTTCAGGTTGTGTATGTGTGTGTGTTCAGGGTGTGTGTGTGTGTTCAGGGCGTGTGTGTGTGTGTGTGTGTGTATGTTCAGGTTGTGCCGTGTGTGTGTGTTCAGGGTGTGTGTGTGTGTTCAGTGTGTGTGTGTGTGTGTGTGTGTGTGTGTGTATGTTCAGGTTGTGCGGTGTGTGTGTGTTCAGGATGTATGTGTGTGTGTGTGTGTGTGTGTGTATGTTCAGGTTGTGCGGTGTGTGTGTGTTCAGGGTGTGTGTGTGTGTTCAGGGTGTGTGTGTGTTCAGGGTGTATGTGTGTGTGTGTGTGTGTGTACAGGTTGTGCGGTGTGTGTTTGTGTGTGTTCAGGATGTATGTGTGTGTGCGTGTGTGTATATGTTCAGGTTGTGCGGTGTGTGTGTGTTCAGGTTGTGAGGTGTGTGTGTGTGTTCCGGTTGTGCGGTGTGTGTGTTTAGGTTGTGTTTGTGTTCATGGTGTGTGTGTGTGTGTTCAGGATGTATGTGTGTGTGTGTGTGTGTGTGTATGTTCAGGTTGTGCTGTGTGTGTGTGTGTGTGTGTGTTCAGGTTGTGTGTGTGTGTGTTCAGGGTGTGTGTGTTTGTTCAGGTTTTGTGTGTGTGTGTTCAGGGTGTGTGTGTGTTCAGGGTGTATGTGTGTGTGTGTGTGTGTGTGTGTGTGTGTGTGTGTGTACAGGTTGTGCGGTGTGTGTGTGTGTGTTCAGGATGTATATGTGTGTGCGTGTGTGTATATGTTCAGGTTGTGCGGTGTGTGTGTGTGTGTTCAGGTTGTGCGGTGTGTGTGTGTGTGTTCAGGTTGTGCGGTGTGTGTGTTCAGGTTGTGTTTGTGTTCAGGGTGTGTGTGTGTGTGTTCAGGATGTATGTGTGTGTGTGTATGTTCAGGTTGTGCTGTGTGTGTGTGTGTGTGTGTGTGTGTTCAGGTTGTGTGTGTGTGTGTGTGTTCAGGGTGTGTGTGTGTGTTCAGGTTGTGTGTGTGTGTGTGTGTGTGTTCAGGTTGTGTATGTGTGTGTGTTCAGGTTCTGTGTGTGTGTGTTCAGATTGTGTGTGTTCAGGGTGTGTGTTCAGGGTGTTTGTGTGTGTGTGTTCAGGATGTATGTGTGTGTGTGTGTGTATGTTCAGGTTGTGCTGTGTGTGTGTGTGTGTGTGTGTGTGTGTTCAGGTTGTGTGTGTGTGTGTGTGTTCAGGGTGTGTGTGTGTGTTCAGGATGTATGTGTGTGTGTGTATATTCAGGTTGCGCGGTGTGTGTGTGTGTGTGTGTGTGTGTTCAGGGTGTGTGTGTGTTCAGGTTGTGTTTGTGTTCAGGGTGTGTTTGTGTTCATGGTGTGTGTGTGTGTGTGTTCAGGGTGTGTTTGTGTGTGTGTGTGTTCAGGTTGTGTACGTGTGTGTGTTCAGGGTGTGTGTGTGTGTGTGTGTTCAGGTTCTGTGTGTGTGTGTTCAGATTGTGTGTGTTCAGGGTGTGTGTTCAGGGTGTTTGTGTGTGTGTGTTCAGGATGTATGTGTGTGTGTGTGTATGTTCAGGTTGTACTGTGTGTGTGTGTGTGTGTGTGTTCAGGTTGTGTGTGTGTGTGTGTGTGTGTGTGTTCAGGGTGTGTGTGTGTTCAGGTTGTGTTTGTGTTCAGGGTGTGTTTGTGTTCATGGTGTGTGTGTGTGTGTGTTCAGGGTGTGTTTGTGTGTGTGTGTGTTCAGGTTGTGTACGTGTGTGTGTTCAGGGTGTGTGTGTGTGTGTTCAGGGTGTGTGTGTGTGTGTGTGTGTGTGTGTATGTTCAGGTTGTGCGGTGTGTGTGTGTGTGTGTGTGTGTATGTTCAGGTTGTGCCGTGTGTGTGTGTGTGTGTGTGTTCAGGGTGTGTGTGTGTTCAGGGTGTATGTGTGTGTGTGTGTGTTCAGGTTGTGTATGTGTGTGTGTTCAGGGTGTGTGTGTGTGTGTTCAGGGCGTGTGTGTGTGTGTGTGTGTATGTTCAGGTTGTGCGGTGTGTGTGTGTGTGTTCAGGATGTATGTGTGTGTGTGTGTGTGTGTGTGTATGTTCAGGTTGTGCGGTGTGTGTGTGTGTATGTTCAGGTTGTGCCGTGTCTGTGTGTGTGTGTGTGTGTGTGTGTGTGTGTGTGTGTTCAGGGTGTGTGTGTGTTCAGGGTGTATGTGTGTGTGTGTTCAGGTTGTGTATGTGTGTGTGTTCAGGGTGTGTGTGTGTATGTTCAGGTTGTGCCGTGTGTGTGTGTGTGTTCAGGGTGTGTGTGTGTGTGTGTATGTTCAGGTTGTGCGGTGTGTGTGTGTGTGTTCAGGATGTATGTGTGTGTGTGTGTGTGTGTATGTTCAAGTTGTGCGGTGTGTGTGTGTGTGTGTTCAGGGTGTGTGTGTGTGTGTTCAGGGTGTGTGTGTGTTCAGGGTGTATGTGTGTGTGTGTGTGTGTGTGTACAGGTTGTGCGGTGTGTGTGTGTGTGTTCAGGATGTATATGTGTGTGCGTGTGTGTATATGTTCAGGTTGTGCGGTGTGTGTGTGTTCAGGTTGTGCGGTGTGTGTGTGTGTTCAGGTTGTGCGGTGTGTGTGTTCAGGTTGTGTTTGTGTTCAGGGTGTGTGTGTGTGTGTTCAGGATGTATGTGTGTGTGTGTATGTTCAGGTTGTACTGTGTGTGTGTGTGTGTGTGTGTGTGTGTGTGTGTGTGTGTGTTCAGGTTGTGTGTGTGTGTGTGTGTTCAGGGTGTGTGTGTGTGTTCAGGTTGTGTGTGTGTGTGTGTGTGTTCAGGTTGTGTATGTGTGTGTGTTCAGGTTCTGTGTGTGTGTGTTCAGATTGTGTGTGTTCAGGGTGTGTGTTCAGGGTGTTTGTGTGTGTGTGTTCAGGATGTATGTGTGTGTGTGTGTATGTTCAGGTTGTGCTGTGTGTGTGTGTGTGTGTGTTCAGGTTGTGTGTGTGTGTGTGTTCAGGGTGTGTGTGTGTGTTCAGGATGTATGTGTGTGTGTGTGTATATTCAGGTTGCGCGGTGTGTGTGTGTGTGTGTGTGTGTGTGTTCAGGGTGTGTGTGTGTTCAGGTTGTGTTTGTGTTCAGGGTGTGTTTGTGTTCATGGTGTGTGTGTGTGTGTGTGTTCAGGGTGTGTTTGTGTGTGTGTGTGTTCAGGTTGTGTACGTGTGTGTGTTCAGGGTGTGTGTGTGTGTGTTCAGGGTGTGTGTGTGTGTGTGTGTGTGTGTGTGTGTGTGTATGTTCAGGTTGTGCGGTGTGTGTGTGTGTGTGTGTGTGTGTGTGTGTGTATGTTCAGGTTGTGCCGTGTGTGTGTGTGTGTGTGTTCAGGGTGTGTGTGTGTTCAGGGTGTATGTGTGTGTGTGTGTGTTCAGGTTGTGTATGTGTGTGTGTTCAGGGTGTGTGTGTGTGTTCAGGGCGTGTGTGTGTGTGTGTGTGTGTATGTTCAGGTTGTGCCGTGTGTGTGTGTTCAGGGTGTGTGTGTGTGTTCAGTGTGTGTGTGTGTGTGTGTGTGTGTGTGTATGTTCAGGTTGTGCGGTGTGTGTGTGTTCAGGATGTATGTGTGTGTGTGTGTGTGTGTGTGTATGTTCAGGTTGTGCGGTGTGTGTGTGTTCAGGGTGTGTGTGTGTGTTCAGGGTGTGTGTGTGTTCAGGGTGTATGTGTGTGTGTGTGTGTGTGTGTGTGTACAGGTTGTGCGGTGTGTGTTTGTGTGTGTTCAGGATGTATGTGTGTGTGCGTGTGTGTATATGTTCAGGTTGTGCGGTGTGTGTGTGTTCAGGTTGTGAGGTGTGTGTGTGTGTTCCGGTTGTGCGGTGTGTGTGTTTAGGTTGTGTTTGTGTTCATGGTGTGTGTGTGTGTGTTCAGGATGTATGTGTGTGTGTGTGTGTGTGTGTATGTTCAGGTTGTGCTGTGTGTGTGTGTGTGTGTGTGTTCAGGTTGTGTGTGTGTGTGTTCAGGGTGTGTGTGTTTGTTCAGGTTTTGTGTGTGTGTGTTCAGGGTGTGTGTGTGTTCAGGGTGTATGTGTGTGTGTGTGTGTGTGTGTGTGTGTGTGTGTGTGTACAGGTTGTGCGGTGTGTGTGTGTGTGTTCAGGATGTATATGTGTGTGCGTGTGTGTATATGTTCAGGTTGTGCGGTGTGTGTGTGTGTGTTCAGGTTGTGCGGTGTGTGTGTGTGTGTTCAGGTTGTGCGGTGTGTGTGTTCAGGTTGTGTTTGTGTTCAGGGTGTGTGTGTGTGTGTTCAGGATGTATGTGTGTGTGTGTATGTTCAGGTTGTGCTGTGTGTGTGTGTGTGTGTGTGTGTGTTCAGGTTGTGTGTGTGTGTGTGTGTTCAGGGTGTGTGTGTGTGTTCAGGTTGTGTGTGTGTGTGTGTGTGTGTGTTCAGGTTGTGTATGTGTGTGTGTTCAGGTTCTGTGTGTGTGTGTTCAGATTGTGTGTGTTCAGGGTGTGTGTTCAGGGTGTTTGTGTGTGTGTGTTCAGGATGTATGTGTGTGTGTGTGTGTGTATGTTCAGGTTGTGCTGTGTGTGTGTGTGTGTGTGTGTGTGTGTGTGTGTGTGTGTTCAGGTTGTGTGTGTGTGTGTGTGTTCAGGGTGTGTGTGTGTGTTCAGGATGTATGTGTGTGTGTGTATATTCAGGTTGCGCGGTGTGTGTGTGTGTGTGTGTGTGTTCAGGGTGTGTGTGTGTTCAGGTTGTGTTTGTGTTCAGGGTGTGTTTGTGTTCATGGTGTGTGTGTGTGTGTGTTCAGGGTGTGTTTGTGTGTGTGTGTGTTCAGGTTGTGTACGTGTGTGTGTTCAGGGTGTGTGTGTTCAGGGTGTGTGTGTGTGTGTGTGTGTGTTCAGGTTGTGCGGTGTGTGTGTGTGTGTGTGTGTGTGTGTGTGTGTGTGTGTATGTTCAGGTTGTGCCGTGTGTGTGTGTGTGTGTGTGTGTGTGTGTGTTCAGGGTGTGTGTGTGTTCAGGGTGTATGTGTGTGTGTGTGTGTTCAGGTTGTGTATGTGTGTGTGTTCAGGGTGTGTGTGTGTGTTCAGGGCGTGTGTGTGTGTGTGTGTGTGTGTGTGTATGTTCAGGTTGTGCCGTGTGTGTGTGTTCAGGGTGTGTGTGTGTGTTCAGGGTGTGTGTGTGTGTGTATGTTCAGGTTGTGCGGTGTGTGTTTGTTCAGGATGTATGTGTGTGTGTGTGTGTGTGTGTGTGTGTGTGTGTGTATGTTCAGGTTGTGCGGTGTGTGTGTGTTCAGGGTGTGTGTGTGTGTGTGTGTGTGTGTGTACAGGTTGTGCGGTGTGTGTTTGTGTGTGTTCAGGATGTATGTGTGTGTGCGTGTGTGTATATGTTCAGGTTGTGCGGTGTGTGTGTGTTCCGGTTGTGCGGTGTGTGTGTTTAGGTTGTGTTTGTGTTCATGGTGTGTGTGTGTGTGTTCAGGATGTATGTGTGTGTGTGTGTGTGTATGTTCAGGTTGTGCTGTGTGTGTGTGTGTGTGTGTGTGTGTGTGTGTGTGTGTTCAGGTTGTGTGTGTGTGTGTGTGTTCAGGGTGTGTGTGTTTGTTCAGGTTGTGTGTGTGTGTGTGTGTCTGTGTGTGTTCAGGTTGTGTATGTGTTTGTGTTCAGGTTCTGTGTGTGTGTTCAGATTGTGTGTGTATGTGTGTGTGTTCAGGTTCTGTGTGTGTGTGTGTTCAGATTGTGTGTGTTCAGGGTGTGTTCAGGGTGTGTGTGTGTGTGTGTGTGTGTTCAGTGTGTGTGTGTGTGTGTGTGTGTGTGTGAGTGTGTGTTCAGGGTGTGTGTGTGTGTGTGTATGTTCAGGTTGTGTGGTGTGTGTGTGTGTGTGTGTGTGTGTACAGGTTGTGCGGTGTGTGTGTGTGTGTTCAGGATGTATGTGTGTGTGCGTGTGTGTATATGTTCAGGTTGTGCGGTGTGTGTGTTCAGGTTGTGCGGTGTGTGTGTTCAGGTTGTGTTTGTGTTCAGGGTGTGTTTGTGTGTGTTCAGGATGTATGTGTGTGTGTGTGTATGTTCAGGTTGTGCTGTGTGTGTGTGTGTGTGTGTGTGTGTGTGTGTGTTCAGGGTGTGTGTGTGTGTTCAGGGTGTGTGTCTGTTCAGGGTGTGTGTGTGTGTGTGTTCAGGTTGTGTATGTGTTTGTGTTCAGGTTCTGTGTGTGTGTTCAGATTGTGTGTGTGTATGTGTGTGTGTTCGGGTTCTGTGTGTGTGTGTGTTCAGATTGTGTGTGTGTGTTCAGGGTGTGTGTTCAGGGTGTTTGTGTGTGTGTGTGTTCAGGGTGTGTGTTCAGGGTGTGTGTGTGTGTGTGTGTGTGAGTGTGTGTTCAGGGTGTGTGTGTGTGTGTGTGTGTATGTTCAGGTTGTGTGGTGTGTGTGTGTGTGTGTTCAGGTTGTGCGGTGTGTGTGTGTGTGTGTGTGTTCAGGGTGTGTGTGTTCAGGGTGTGTGTGTGTGTGTGTGTGTGTGTGTGTGTGTGTATGTTCAGGTTGTGTATGTGTTTGTGTTCAGGGTGTGTGTGTGTTCAGGGTGTGTGTGTGTGTGTGTGTGTTCAGGTTGTGTGTGTGTGTCTGTGTGTTCAGGTTGTGTGTGTCTGTGTGTTCAGGTTCTGTGTGTGTGTTCAGATTGTGTGTGTGTATGTGTGTGTGTTCAGGTTCTGTGTGTGTGTGTGTGTGTGTGTTCAGGGTGTGTGTGTGTGTGTTCAGGGTGTATGTGTGTGTGTGTGCGTGTGTGCATGTTCAGGTTGTGTGGTGTGTGTGTGTGTGTGTGTGTGTGTGTGTGTGTGTTCAGGTTGTGTGTGTGTGTGTGTGTGTATGTTCAGGTTGTGTGTGTGTGTGTGTGTTCAGGGTGTATGTTGTGTGTGTGTATGTGTGTGTGTTCAGGTTGTGTGTGTGTGTGTGTTCAGGGTGTGTGTTTTGTGTGTGTGTGTGTGTGTGTTCAGGCTGTGTGTTGTGTGTGTGTGTGTGTGTGTGTTCAGGGTGTGTGTTCAGGGTGTGTGTGTGTGTGTTCAGGTTGTTTGTGTGTTCAGGTTGTGTGTGTGTGTGTGTGTGTGTGTGTGTGTGTGTGTGTGTTCAGGGTGTGTGTTTTGTGTGTGTGTGTGTGTGTGTGTGTGTGTTCAGGTTGTGTGTGTGTGTGTTCAGGTTGTGTGTGTGTGTGTGTGTGTGTGTGTGTGTGTGTGTGTGTGTGTGTTTTCAGGGTGTGTGTGTGTGTGTGTGTGTGTGTGTGTGTGTGTGTGTGTTCAGGTTGTGTGTGTGTTCAGGTTGTGTGTGTGTGTGTGTGTGTGTGTGTGTGTGTGTGTGTGTTCAGGTTGTGTGTGTGTGTGTGTGTGTGTGTTCAGGTTGTGTGTGTGTGTGTGTGTGTTCAGGTTGTGTGTGTGTGTGTGTGTGTGTGTGTGTGTGTGTGTGTTCAGGTTGTGGTTGTGGTTTTCCTGTGAGCAGTTTCTCCATCTGAGCTGTGGATCTCCAGCTCGTTAAGTGTTCTCCTTGTCCTCTTGGACTAATCTCCTCTTTACTCACTCTCGAGTTCTGCAAGATGTTCGGAGTCTGGAATATAAACATAAATATAATCAAACCCTGATTTATAGTTCTCTAGAACAATCTGTACCCGGCTGTGTTCCAGGAACAGGAGTATTTATACTGAGATCGCTTTGATGACTCACTGCTCCACTGTGTTCTGCTTGTTACTTTGATGGAAACTGAGCCAGAATTAAATCACAGTGATGGGGGTGAATATTTATGCACTCACAACATCATTTTCCAAACTGTATCGATGTCGTCGTCTCTCCTGTTTAATATCGCGCTGTAGTTTATGTAGCTTCAGTTAATATTCAGGTGTAACACACGATAGTTTGTGCTTCATGTATGTACAGCATGTTTGTGTCAATTGTGTTTGTGTGTGTGTGTGTTCATTACAGGGCGTGGTGGACGGAATGGAGAAGCTGCAGCTATCAGAGACGCTGACCCTGTCTGATTTTGATCTGATGCGTGTGATTGGACGAGGGAGCTACGCCAAAGTGCTGTTGGTGCGTCTGAAGAAGAACGAACACGTTTACGCCATGAAGGTGGTGAAGAAGGAGCTGGTGCACGATGACGAGGTTAGAAGAAATATCCATAACATCTGAATGCAGAGAAACATCAATGTTTAAACATAATAAACCCTAACACAAACATAATAAATTATAAAAAATAACCCCAATGAAATGCCACGTCATACAGAGACAGATCATATCACATCAATAACAAAGTCCAGGAAGGTCTTCTGTGCTGAAGATCTCAGATAACGGCAACAACAAGTTTAATTTATATCACATCTTTCACCATCCCAAGGACACTTTACAGAGTAATGATAAACAAAGAAACACTACTACAAAACAAAACAGAGCCACAAACAAAAGGAAATCAATACAAATAAGAGACAGAAGAAATACAGCATATTTGCAACTAACAGAAACCTGCATGTCGTCTGTGTAGCAGTCAAAGTTCAGACCATGACGGTGGATGATTTGGCCCAGGGGTAGCAGGTAGCTGGTGAACAGCAGAGGTCCTGAGACAGAACCCTGTGGGACGCCACATCTGATGGATGCCATGGAAATCATATACTTGGAGATGGAAATAAACTGCTGTCTGTAAGATGGGATTTCAACCAGGAAAAGGCAGAAGCAGTAATACCAACAGCTGGAGTCGAGGGAGAAGCAGCTCAGGACAGACGGTGTGGCACAGCTAAGGTCCAGTAGAAGGAGGATATTCAGAGCCCCAGCATCAGCAGAGGAGATGAGGTCATAAACTACCTGAAGAAGTGCAGACTCGGTCCTGTGAGATGAACGAAAACCGGATTGAAATAATTCATAAAGATGATTAGTGGCAAGATGGGACTGTAGCTGTGTGGCAACAACCCTTTCAAGAAGTTTTACAGTGTAAGGCAGATTAGAGATCGGTCTGTATATTAGAAATCGGTCTCTAGTTACTAAAATCAGATGGCTCAAGATCAGGTTTTTTAATACTGAAGTGACTGCTGCAGTTTTTAACTCAAGTGGGACAAAACCAGAGATGAAGGATGTGTTAATCAGATGAAAGATGGGCTCAGCAATAATGGACGTCAGGTTTTTTTATGAGAGGGAGGGAGCAAGGTCTAACTGGCAGTTTTTAATTAACAACAGATAGAGGAGAAGAGAGAGTGAAAGAAAATAGCAAGCATAGAGAGAAAACCACTCTACAGGAATTTCGGGAGAGGAAGAGACCATGTTAGAGAAACAGTTGTAAATGGATATGAAGTTATCGTGGAAAAAAAAACTGTAGGAAAGAATCCCAGAGTTCTGCAGAACCACTCAGACCAGTAACAGAGGGCTGAATGATTTTACTAATAACAGAAAAAAGTGATCTAGGCTTTTGAACTGGTGGCATTACTAAAAACAGACGACAGGAAAGATGCTCAAGCAGCATTAAAATCAGTTTTGTATTTGTGAATGTGATCAGATGCAGCTTGTGATTGGACAACAAGACCAGTTCTTTTGTAAAGACTCTCCAAACACCGACCTGCTGCGTACATTATCTGGAGCTCCAGAGTGAACCGGGGAGGAGCGAGATGAAGACATACCAAGCCGAACCTTCTGAGGAGCAAGCATACTTAAACTGAAGGAACGGAAGACTAGTACACTGAGAATCTCAGAGGGAAGGAGAAGTCAAGCACTGAGGAGAGAGAGGACGCAGAGCAGGCAGACGAGAAGACATTCGGACTGATAGAGTTGAGATTTTGAGAGGTGATTTAGTTTTATCTTGTCAATGTTTGGTGACTGGTAAGGAAAAACAGATTTGAATGAGATAGTGATCAGGGACCCAGAGACAGAGACATCAGGCCCAGAGGTACAAGATCAAGGATATGACCACGGACATGAGTGGGGAAGTCAAGAGATGAGAAGAACAAATAGGGTGTTTGGGGCCAGGAATTTTCAGTGCAAGAGATTCAAATGACAAAAACACTGTGGAGGTTAGCGGCCACAGTTTGTAGTGTATCGTTGTATAAAACAGTCAGGCCATGCCCTCGACCCCTGACACAGGGTTGGGCAAATTAAAACCTCTCGCTGGAGGGAGTGAGCAGATTAAGTTGTGTGGTTGTTCAGGGTTTGCCAGGTTTCCATGATCAGAATATTTTCTTCAAAACTGTCTACAAGCAGGGTGGCTTTGTTGGTAAGCAAACAACAATTTAATAAGGAGACTGAGTGGAGATTGGCCAAAGGGTAGTAGACATGGCTATAGTGAGAACTGTCTATAGATGCTGAGGACTCAGGATTTATATTATGAGCCCTGATAGAGTCAACGCGACACAGGAGCAGGTCAGTTGAGAGGACCAAATTGAAGGTATTGAAGATGTATAGCACAGGTTCCAGTGTCATCTAGAAGAACAATGGATGTAGTATGGGTGTTGTGTAATTCTGAGCAAATTACAGTTGGTTTATACAGGCAGGTCAAGCTGAGCATGGCAGTTTAGATCTACAACTGAGTTGGAAAATAAACCAGGTCCATGGTGATGAAAAAATAAACATGTTTCAAAGTGTACACAGAGGCCCAGGCCCAGTAAGCAGAGGCCCAGGTCTAGTAAGCAGAGGCCGTGGCCCAGTATGGGGAGGTCCATGCCCAGTAAGCACCACCAACGGACGACATCTAAGAAGTTACATCTCAAAGCCAAGCAAGGCAACTACACAACTGTCAGAGCAGGCCACGTTAGCCAGAACCCAGTGTTAGCCCAACGCCTACTCATTATATGAGAGGGTTAGGGTTAACTACCGAGAAACAGTTCGTAAGAGAATGAAGACTCACCTGTCAAGTGAGCCAGGGAGGAGAAAGGCAACCAGGGAGAGGACTCACGGAGAGCTGAGCTGGTGAGCAGTTAATATTAGCATTAGCTAACAGAAGCAAAAACTTAGCCAAAGAGTAGTGGCATTAGTCCAAGAAGAAAAATTTGTAGGATTCCTGTCTGTGAAAGTTCTCAGTCATCCAGGCCATTGCAAACCATAGGCGCTAAAGAAGGCAACGGGACTTGCTTGAAATACTTGAAGACGTTTCACCTCTCATCCAAAAGGCTTCTTCAGTTCTGTCTGACTAGTGGGGAGTTCCAGGTCTTTATCCTCTAGTGGACCAAAAGCAACCCTAAGGAGAGTCGTTAAGGTCACATGGGTCGTTGTCCCTAAAGGCCTCTGCATGCTCTTGCGACAAGGCTTTCACAGATAGCTTTTCGCAGACAGTTGTAATTTATCGTTGAGCGGGGAGTAATAGGCGTGCGCGATGTTATTCACCGGCACAACGCAAGGGGGCGCGAAGTCGCTAGGAGTAGTTGGTGGGTGTGGTTAGTGGAGTATTTATCCTCCGGTTACTTATAATGACTAGAACTTTTTTTTTTTTATAATGACTAGAACTGGAGTCGTATAGATGTACGTACTTCCTCAATCAACTGCTCTTTGTGCTGCTCCATCTTCGCTCGTGTTTTTAAAAATGCCGGTTGTGAAAACAAACCAAACCGGGAAAGTAGGGAAGCGGAAGTGCGTGTACAGCGGATGTAGAGTGGACCAATCAGAGCCCTCTTGTCTGCGACGCTGTCTGCGAGGCTTCTGCGGTGGTCACAATTTTTGGGAGGTGTGCGCAGAGTGTCTGCGAAGGTGGGGGGGCTACGCAGACACTGTCTGCGACGCTATCTGTGAGGACTGGGTTGTCAGCATAAATTGGCCTTAACACCTACAGGATGACTGAGGCTACGTTTACATTACGTCGAATCAGCGGATCATCAGATTAACGTTCTTAAAACGATTCGCGTTTACACTAAAACCGTTAGCCGTGCACACAGCAACACCAATACACGGATACGCTCGGCTCCGCAGGCATCCTGCGCTCCAAATCACTCCGCCCTGAACAGCGAGTGCCCTCTGGAGGGTGCGCACTCCGGCCCTGCGCAGCTCACACAGCGCGCGAGTGAAGTGAACAAGCCACGATTCGGGACTAAGCCGCTGTGTGTGTGATCCCAGCGCACATCACTTACTACTTGCAAGTGGAAGGATGGCAAGCCTAAAGACAATCATAACTACACAATGGGCAGTATTTGCATCAGTATTTGCAGTATTTTCATACTTTTATACTCTTTAATGAAAGGTGATACAAGGCGGAAGTCCGCGCCGTTTTTCAGCAGTCGCGTCACATGACCAACGCCAGCGAATCAGGAAGGTGGATGTCACAGTGACATTGTCCAATGAGGACGCCAGCTAGAGCTCAGCACAGCGTATCCGCGTATCTCAATGTTTACACAGCACCGGACCAGATACGATCTAGATTGAATACGTGGACGCTGGCGGATTCCCGTTTCCCGGCTTTTCCAGGTGGTTTAATGTAAACGGACAGTGCATCCGCGAAGAAAACGAGATAGATACGGTCTAGTGTAAACGTAGCCTGAGAGGGTCAACAACCCATGTGACCTTAACGACTCTCCTTAGGGTTGCTTTTGGTCCACTAGAGGATAAAGACCTGGAACTCCCCACTAGTCAGACAGAACTGAAGAAGCCTTTTGGATGAGAGGTGAAACGTCAAGTCAAGTCAAGTTTATTTGTATCGCGCTTTTAACAATAAACATTGTCACAAAGCAGCTTTACAGAATTTGAACGACTTAAAATATGAGCTAATTTTATCCCTAATCTATCCCCAATGATGAAGCCTGTGGCGACGGTGGCAAGGAAAAACTCCCTCAGACGACATGAGGAAGAAACCTCGAGAGGAACCAGACTCAAAAGGGAACCCATCCTCATTTGGGCAACAACAGACAACATGACTATAACATTAACAGTCCTAACATAAAGTCAGCTTCGTTGACGCTATAAACCCCCCACTGACGGAAACCCGAGCGCAAAACCGTTCACAACAACCGCAGTCCTAAAGTCAGCAAGTCAACTGCAGTCCCCAGCCACAAAAGCACCACTGCAAGAGTCCAGAGCGTCCTCCAGGTGCTCCCAACTGTCCACATGGGGCCGTCCTCCACAGGAGCGATGCGATGAGACTCCATCCAGACACAGGGCACCAGGATGGATCAGGCAGGTCCGAGGAGCAGAAGAGGTTCAGCATCTCGATCTCAGGACCAACATGTAACTCAGAGGGACAAATTTGGGGGGGGAGAGAGAGAACACAGGTTGTTAGGTATGCCCAATGTCACCTGAATAAGTAGGAACAGTATACATATTATTATGTCATTAAAAAAATTCATGAAGTCGTTGCTACTCCATACTGCAGGTGTGCATGTGTCTATAGTGGACTTATTCCTGGTTAATTTTGCTACAGTATTAAATAGGAATCTAGGATTATTTTTGTTATCTTCTATTAGGGAGGAGAGATATATTGATCTCGCAGCACTAAGAGCTTTTCTATACTTCAGGAAGCTCTCCTTCCACGCTAATTTGAACACTACCAATTTTGTTTGACGCCATTTACGTTCCAATTTTCGAGTGGTCTGTTTTAAAGTGTGAGTGTCATCATTATACCAGGGTGCTAATTTTTTGTCTCTGACCATTTTCCTTTTAAGAGGAGCTACATTATCTAAAGTATGGCGGAATGTTGACTCTAAGCATTCAGTTGCCTGATCAAGTTCTGCAGGGGCTGACAGTGACCCAATCAAAGTTGATAACTCTGGGAGATCATTTATAAAGCTCTGTGCAGTAGTTGACGTGAATGTACGTTTAATACAGTAGCGTGGTGAGGTGCATATATTATTACTCAGACATATTTTGAATGAGATGAGATAATGATCTGAGATAACTTCAGACTGTGGAAGTGTGACTATATTTTCTACATTTAACCCGAATGTTAGTATTAGATCGAGGGTGTGACCACCATTATGGGTCGGTCCTATGACATTCTGATTAATCCCTACTGAATCTAAAATGGACACAAACGCTGTTTTCAAAGGGTCTTCTGGGTTATCGAAGTGAATATTAAACTCTCCGACAACTAAAGCTTTGTCTAAGGAAATAACCAGATCTGAGATAAAATCTGCAAATTCAGAAAGAAACTCAGAATATGGCCCCGGGGGCCTGTAAATAATAAGTAATGGAATTAACTGGGTAGACCTATTTTTTGAGGCTACATACATTATATTAGTATGAAGAACTTCAAATGTATTAAATTTATAACCAGGTTTGTGTGTTACACCTAGATAATCGTTATAAATAACCACGACGCCTCCTCCTCTGCCAGTTAGACGAGGCTGGTGTATATAACTGTATCCAGGAGGACTCACTTCATTTAATGCTATATATTCATTTGGCTTAATCCATGTTTCTGTTAAACACAGTACATTAAACTCCTGATCAGTAATGAGTTCATTAACCATTAGCGCTTTAGATGTAAGAGATCTAATATTTAATAGCCCCACCTTTAGATCAAAGGTGCTGGCAGCAGCTGTACAGTCAGTCTGATCTAATTTTATATTGATTAGGTTACTGGAACAAACTCTCTAAAAATTTCTACCTTTTTGTTGAGCTCGGGGAACAGACACAGTCTCGATGTAGTGGACCCTGAGTGACGACTCTGTGCAGCTAGCAGACAGTCGGTTTAGCCTGTTCGTCTGCTCCCTGGCCTTGGCTCTGGATTGTCAGAAATTAACTAGGCCTGTTCTGAGACTATGACCTATGCTGCAGGAAATGAGAGCAGCACCTTCCCGAGTGGGATGGATACCGTCCCGCCCTAACAGGCCAGCAGTGCCCTCAAAATTAGCCCAATTATCTATAAAGCCCACACTGTTTTCAGAGCACCACCTGGACAGCCAGCAGTTCAGCGACCATAACCTGCTGTAAGCTACATCGCCACAAGGATTTCAAGCAAGTCCAGTTGCCTTCTTTAGCACCTGCGGTTTGTAGGATTCCCTCTCCAGGCTTAGTAGAACAAAGGAAATTAGACACAAGGGTTAGCAAAATCCCACAAAAGTAACAAAAAACACGAAGTTCTAGCTTCAGCTGTGACTGTTACAAAGTGCTGACACTGGAGACTCCTTCCAAAAATATTAAATATGTAAATAAATATTTACAGAAAATTTCACCATATCAGCTATTACATACATTTTTAATCCTTTTATGTGGCGCGTCCACCATCCAATTCCTGTGACTAAGCCGTTACTGGTGGCCCCCATGTGTCTCAAAGACAATGGCAAGTTGCGATATGGTTCAGTCTCCTCATGAGGTGCAGCTCCTGCACTGGCTGTACAAGTTGATCCTGGATCAGCAGGCTCTGTTGCAGCGGCTACAGATGAAAACCACAACTGGATCTGGAGGGGTTGTGGCTACCCGCTGCTGTCTGCACTCTCTTCTGTCCTCCCACTGTGGCGAACTATTCTCCTCACTTCCCAGGATATCCTCACAGCTCCCTTGGTCTGCTGCAGCAGTCTCCCAGCTTGCGGGCTTAATGTTGCACACCATCATGTCACGCTTGCAGACATCTTTGTAGTGTAGAACAGGTCTATGAAGTGCCCTCTCCATTTACACAAGCTTGGGGATGGTGTATGGCGATTCAGGGATGCCCAATCAGCAGGATCCCCCTCTCAGCCTCATCAGTGCAGTCCAAAGGAAAGCAGAGCAGAACATTTGGTGTCGGTTTGGCTGCATGAGCTGCCAGAAGGAAATCGAAAATGACAAAACCAACCACCTACAGGGCCCACTCTGGATTTTTCCTTGAGGTTTGCTCCTGAAGTGTTTTCCGTAAAATGAAGTGGCTGCAAGGCAACAGAGGCTTGCGAGTCCCAGCTACCAGTGTCATGACCCAGGGACGGCGGCTCAGGGTGTGCTCTTGCTTGCCCAAGGTGAACACCCAGGCTAGCGGAGGGAAGGAGGTGTCTTACTTCTCCATTCTTGACTGTACAAAGCAAAGTCTTGCCACTGCCCCAGAGCCGTTACTATGGAAACGGTATTAGAATGAGTGCATTAATATAAACCTGTGAGTCCCATGATGCTTTAAGACATGTTAACTCCAGGTGATGTGATCGTACAGTCACACTTCAGTCCAACCCCAGAAGTTCTGTAAGTAAACACAGAGTCAGTGTAAAGAGACTGTGTTTAGTTTTATAGTGTGAGACATCTTTCACCACCAGGAGGCGCTGTGGGAGCATGTACATTCAACACACTCACCATCGATATCACACACTTCATTCTACCAGGTCTTCCTTATTACAGGAATTGGTGTGTGTGTGTGTGTGTGTGTGTGTGTGTGTGTGTGTGTGTGTGTGTGCTGGTGAAGTGATTAATTAATGAACATGTCCAAACCTGTTTATTTATTGATGTGATGTTTTTCTGATCTTGGCATCAGAGACGTCTCTCTCACACACACACACACACACACACACAGAAATGAACACATACACACACATGACTATACACAGAGTTTATTGGGGGGTTTTATTTGTTTTGATAAACAGTAATTTTGTATTTTTCATTAAAAGACCTCCACATTCTTTGATGTCTGTG
>NC_083578.1:93076176-93146176 GCF_027579695.1 Neoarius graeffei | reverse complement strand
TTGTTTGTTGTTGATAAAGTGTGTTTTTATCTCCTTCGTCTAAGTCCTTTCTGAGTTGAATTAAAGAACACCGAGGTCTCGTTTCAGGAGGGGATCAGACCTGGGGACACAACCAGCACTTTTTGTGGGACGCCAAACTACATCGCACCTGAAATCCTGCGAGGAGAAGATTACGGTACACAAGAAACACCCATCAATCAACACAAACACTAAACCTGTCAATCACCATCAACACTGAACACTAGATTTGACTTAATTACCTCACAGCATATTATAGCGTATAGAACAGATCTCTCTCTCTGTCTCTCAGGGTTCAGTGTGGACTGGTGGGCTCTTGGGGTGTTGATGTTTGAGATGATGGCTGGTAGATCTCCCTTCGACATCATGACTGACAATCCAGATATGAACACAGAAGAGTATCTCTTCCAGGGTGAGACACACACACACACACACACACACACACTCTACATGCTTACATACCATACACTCTGTTTATTGTCTCGTACCTGGATGTTTGTGGTGCTTTTCATTTGCATAAAGCATAAACTGTAGAACAGGAAGCCACAACCAAATATAGAAAGGATATAAATATGGAATCCAGTTAGCATTAAGCATGACTGTTAACAAGAACAGGAAGCTGTTACCATGTAAGGAAAGTGGAAAACAACAGGGGACACAGATATGTGTGGAGTGTTTTGGCATGTGACGAAAAATTCCTTCATCATACACCCAAAGACACACACTCACTCACACACACACACACACACACACACATACACACACACTACCCATGCTGACATGGTCATCTGCTGCTCTGTCTGTTCGCCTCCACCCCCCCCAACTGAGAGGGTAGCATGCTGTTAGAGACACACACACACACACACACACACACACACACATGCACGCACACACATGCACGCACACACATGCACGCACACACACCCATGCACCTCTGTAACTTACCTCGTTGCCATAACCCTGACCCCCCATTCCTCACTGCTGCTCTGCAATTCTCCCATATGCTGCAGTAGAGCGCACACACACACACACACACACACACACACACACACACACACACACACACCTACCGCTGTGTTCTAATCCTTCCAGGCAGAGATTATATAGACAGCGAGAGAGAGTTGTCTATAATCCATCTTTCTCCAAAAATGGAGAGAAAGGTAGAGAGACAGATATTTATTGTTTGTATTTACATGATTGTAAACAGACTGCTGGAAGAGTTACTTCTATCAATACAATAAAAATGTGTGTGTGTGTGTGTGTGTGTGTGTGTTAGATCCACCCACCCTTCTTGCCTACAACACAATGGCAGCACTTAGCAGGAATGACTCACAATTTTTCTTCTCTCTCTCTCAGTGATTTTGGAGAAGCCGATCCGTATTCCTCGCTCGTTGTCAGTGAAAGCAGCGAGTGTGTTAAAAGGCTTTTTGAACAAGGTGAGAGAGCATTCTGTCCTTCACACACTCCTGGTCTGTGTTCACTTAAATATTCACTTCATCTTTCTTCTGCACTCTGTATGTGCGCGTGTTTCGTCCTCTAACCTTCATTACCTTTGCTTCATGACGTTTTTGGTTAATACATAGAGTTATGTCAAAAATATTTCCATGAGAGGTATTCAGTGTTATGCAGCTGCTGAAGACAATAAATCAAGGTGATGAAATTGTAATGTGTGTGAAACGTAAGAGTTTATCACACTTTTATTACACTATTTTTATTTGTAGAATTAATAAAATGAAATCAGTGTTTGTGTTAATTCGATGTGCTCTGCTGTAAAGAAAGAGAATGTGTCCACAGTGTGAAGGTGAATCTGACCCAGTGCTCATCTGCTACACTTACAGAGAAACTTTAACTTCATTCAGAATTTTATCCGTAAAATATTCTGTCCTCCAGATAAGACATGTCCCTGATTTAAGATGCGTCTCCTCTGATGTCATCTGTGTGAAAAATAAAATATTTACATGCACTTTAAAGGGATGAGATCATTAATTAATGAATTGTGTCATATTTATTGATCACAAGCAACATTCCACAGTGTGTGTGTGTGTGTGTGTGTGTGTGTGTGTGTGTGTGTTTACAGCCAAAACATATATTTCAGTAAGACGTTGTAGTTCCATCAAACTGCCAGATAGTGGCGCTGGACTAAATCCTGCTGCTGAATAATGTTTCAGTCTGGTGTTGTGTGTGAGGTCTGAGTACTGAAGTGTGTCATTTCAGTAGTAAATCCTCACTGTGTGTGTTCTGAATACAGAGCTGAGTGTAAATGTGTTTCTTTGTTTGTTTTGATGTTTCACTATTTTCCGACTCATTGACTCTCCAGAACTCAATGGGTTTCTCATCACATTGTGTGTTCTTCAGGATCCAAAGGAGCGGCTGGGCTGCCAGGTTCAGACAGGATTCACAGATATTAAATCTCACACGTTCTTCAGGAGCATCGACTGGGACCAGGTGAGAACTTCAATGAGATTTATGATATTGATGTTCTTTTAGTCTAGGTTCGTTAGTTCATGATCACTACTTTACTGGAAGACAAAAGTTACATGAAGATGAGTGACACTGTGTGACGGTGAACGCAAGTGTGTGATGGTGAACTTCAGTATGTGGTGAACATTGATGCGTGATGGCGAACATTGGTGCATGACAGTGAATTTCGGTGTGTGACAGTGAACATCAGTTTTTAATAGTGAATGCCGCTGTGTGACGGTAAATGTCAGTATGTGACAGTGAACATCAGTGTTTGATGGTGAATGAAGTTGTTTGATGGTGAATGAAGGTGTGTGATGGTGAAAGTCTGTGTGTGATGGTGAACATCTGTGCGTGATGATGAATATAGGTGTGTGATGGTGAATGTCGGTGTGTGATGGTGAACATCAGTGTGTGATGGTGAATGAAGGTGTGTGATGGTGAATGTCGGTGTGTGATGGTGAATGTCGGTGTTGGATGTGAATGTAGGTGTGATGGTGAACGTAGGTGTATGATGGTGGAGGTCAGTGTGTGATGGTGAATGAAGGTGTGTGGTGGTGAACGTCGGTGTGTGATGGTGAACGTAGGTGTGTGATGGTGAACGAAGGTGTGTGATGGTGAATGTCGGTGTGTGATGGTGAACGTAGGTGTGTGATGGTGAATGTCGGTGTTGGATGTGAATGTAGGTGTGTGATGGTGAATGTAGGTGTGTGATGGTGAACGTCGGTGTGTGATGGTGAACGAAGGTGTGTGATGGTGAACGTTGGTGTTGGATGTGAATGAAGGTGTGTGATGGTGAACGTCGGTGTGTGATGGTGAACGAAGGTGTGTGATTGTTGCGTCCGTTAAGTTATTAGTGAGTAGGAGGAGTCAAGTTGGGCAATCAATTAAAGCAATTGGATGCAATGAGTGGAGAGGACTTTCTTACTTACCTTGTTAAAGTGTTTGGAGCTGGTAAATCCTCATAGGCTGGTTTGTATCCAATGAATTTTAGACTGTATAAAAGTTGGAGTGCGCACAAAGTCAGTATTGCCACCTTGTCAAGAGAGCTACACGGCACTGGTAAGCTGCTGGTTTTATTCATTGCGCTGCTTGGGTTTGGTCTGCCGCTGTGCATGACGTATTGTTTGCTTAGTTAAGTCCTCTCCTTAGTTTTTGTGACATTGTGTGTGTAACGGTGGCTTAATAGTGACTGTTTGTTGTCCTGTGCTTCCACTCGCATCATATGTTTAAAACATTTCCTGGTTGCAAAGCAAGCGGTGCATGCTGGGTAGTGTAGTCGCTTGTTGGGAAATACTTACCTGTGTTGAGTAAGCTGGTAATGTAGTCTAGTTGAAACATTGACGTACTCAGTGTGGCTTTGGCTTTATTGTGAAGAAATGAAATCAGCATTTGGCCTTATACATTTGTCATGCTGCTTTGACTTGACTTGTCAGAATGAAATGTATGCTTAGTAGTTTGTGCATAGACATTTATTTATTGGTGTCTTGATGTTAAACATATTTAGGAGCCATCAATTAAATTAATTGTTGTATTTATAGTAAAGTGCTGTTGCTTATGGATGTTTGTATGAACACTTGATTTATATGTTGTGGGTTATACTGGTATTTATTAATTGTATTGTGGTTTTATTTGACTGTGTATTATGTGGTTTACATTGTTATCTTCATATGTGTCAGAATTGCTGGTTTACAATACAGCCTTTTGTTTCACAGGTTTATAACCTGCCAAACGCTGCTATTGTACTGCCACTAATGTATTGTACTGCCTAATACTGTAGCATGTACAGCTACTGAAGCAAATTGTGGACAAAATAAAATAAACCAAAGACGAGTTATAACCTTCCAGTGTGCTCTTTTGATGCCCCGTTCGGTGGGAAAATCAGGAAGAACCGAACAGTTGTAAACCACCGCCCACTGCATCGGAGGAAGTGCAGCAAATTAATCCCTGGGACTGATTCAAAAAGGACTCAATTATTTGCTTGTGGAATAGCCAGCCTGTCACTCCTGTGCCTGCCTGCACCATTGTCCAGCCCTGCCACTGACTACATAGCCCATTGACGAGGATTAAGAAGTTCTAAAGGCCCATTGGTGGCAACAGTTAGTTCCCCGGTCAACATAAAAGGAGTTCAAGTAAAATGGCAGACTTGGATAAATTTAAAAGTGCACGTTCAAGAGCACAAGCAGTATTCACCAAGAGGGCCAACGCACTCACCAAGCCAGGACTATTGGAGTCAACTGAAATTATTAAAGAATGGAAAAGTTTCAAAGCTGACTTCTCAAAAGTCACTGACGCGGGGTATGAGTATGTAGAAGTTCTACGGGAAACCCCTGGTGAAGAGGCTGAAGCATGCGCAAATGAGATTGAGAAAAAGACCCAGGAGTGTGAAAATCGCTTCCTGGAAGTTAAAAGGACCACTCAAGAGACTTTCTGGAATAATTATGCTGAGGAGGCATTTTTTAAACAAGCCAGAATGGCTGAGTCTGCTGTCACACAAGCCGAGGAGGAGGAAATCAGTTCTCAAGACTCGTTCAAGGACCGCAGACTGCGGAACAGAGTCCTGGACCGTGAGATTGTGGAGCTTGGACACATGCTGATGGAGTGGGAAGAGCTGATTCCGGGACCAAAGTCCTTGGACCTGCAAATGTGTTATGGTGGACTGAAAAAGCGAGTCCTGGTATTGTGTGACAAGTTGGAGGAAGACGAAGCAGAAGAGCTGAGGAGTGGAGGAAGAAAAGGAGTGGATGGAGACATCGCTGCTGATCGAATAAAGGATCCTTCCTTCCTCTCCCTTCCTGACCTGTCGGTTGACACAAAGATAAAGCCCCGTATGAATGTCGGGGTGTCAATCATAAATACTCAGCCACCCTCCCGGCAAAGCAGCCCAAGACCAGCCCAAGTAGACAGTAATTCCAAGCCCCAAATCAGCCTTCAACGAGCACGATTGCCCACATTCTCTGGTGAGATGAGGGATTATTATCGCTGGAAGTCTGAGTGGGAGGACTTGCAGGAATTGGGCAACCCAGAAGGTGTGGACTGCATTGCAAAATTCCACCTATTAAATAGTTTAGATGAGAAGGTCAAAAAGGAGCTTGTCCTAACCAGTTGTGGATCAACTAAAGATGTGTTTAAATTGCTGGATAATAAATATGGGAACAAGGCAAAGATAGTTTTGCTCATCATTAACGAGGTCCAGTCTCTGCCCCCCATCAAAGGAAACAACCCGAGGAAAACAATCGAGCTCATTCAGGCTGTGGAAAGAGCGCTGTGCAGCCTCCAGATCCTGGGCGAAGAGGATGCTGTAAAAAACCGCATTGTTGCTCAATCCCTAGAAAGCAAGCTGCCCAGTTCTCTTAAGAAGGAGTGGATAGTGTATAAAATTGACCCTGCAAATCATTTCTCTCCACTAAATCACTTTGATTCTCTCCTGGAATTCCTAAAAAAGCAGGAAGAAATTTTGGAAGAATTGGATCAGTTGGAGCAGAGTCCAGCAGAAAAAGGCCCTGGAGGTCTCAAAGGCCACTCAAACAAAACAGTCCAGAAGTCTTTCACCAAGTCTACGGCAGGTCAAAAGGATGATCAGCTAAGCTGTCCTGTCTGTGATGATAACTCCCATGCCGGCAAGCTGTTTTCTTGCAAAGTGTTCAGAGAACAAAACTTTTCAAGTAAAATGGCCCATGTGAAAAAAATGGGGTTGTGCACTAAGTGTTTACGGTCTCACCCCAAGGATGGGAAAGGATGTACGCCCAGATTTCTCTGCCCAAAGGTAGACTGTCGGAAGGAAGGGGGTTCGGACCACAACTACCTGCTGTGTTCTAAGCCACCAACTGCTAAAAGGGATGGTAGCAGTGAAGGGCAAAGTGGCACAAGAAACAGAGGGAAGGTACCCCTGGGCCTAACCACTCAACAGGAGGTGTTCCTAGCTGAGCTCACTCCGGACCTGCGGGAAAAGTACAAGAAGGCGTTCTCAAATAAGGCGTCATCAACTGCTTGCACAGAGTACAGAGATGGGGCAAAAGAACATCCAGTGGTGATGATGCTACTGGAGGTCACCACAAACTCCGGCTGTTTAATCGGCACCTTGATTGACCTTGCCTCCGACACAAATTACATCACCCATGTGGCGGCTGATCGCCTTGGACTGTGTGGTGAAAACATTAAACTTATAGTCCATGGAGTTGGGGGCATGAAGAGGACTGTCCTGACCAAACGTTACTTCCTGCGGCTGAAAGTGAAAACTTCCAAAGGAAAAGTTGCAGTGCACAAGATCCTTTGCTATGGCCTTGAGAGCATTGCAGAGGTAACTTATGCTGTATCTCCTGAGCGGCTGCAAGAGTTCTTTCCAAATGTGTCAAGGGACGAATTGGTCCGTCCCACAAAGATAGACCTATTGATCAGTCACCGAGAAGGTCGACTTGTTCCCCAGCCAATCAACATTGTGGGGGACCTAGTACTTTGGGACGGTCCATTGGGTAAGACCGTCGGAGGAACCCATCCCAACCTTATTGAGAGGGTGGACTTGACTGTGCACCGCTCTGACACCCACCTTGCTAGGAGTATGAGGTCAGCCTCAGCTGTATACATAGAGACAATCATACCCCAGCAGGGAAATGCCCAAGCCTGGAGCACAGCAACGTCCAACAAGGAAGTCCTTGAATGGTTTAAGTGGGACAGCATAGGAGCGGCCTGCAGTCCTCAGTGTGGTGGCTGTAAGTGTGGCATGTGCCCCCCAGGAGGAAAAGAAATGACCCTCAAGGAAGAGCGGGATCTTGAAAAAATTAAAGACTGCCTTACTTACATGCTGGCAGACAAACACAGTAATTCTCCTCATTGGGATGCTGCATATCCCTGGAAAGGAGATCTTACAATGCTTCCAGACAATCGGCAAGCAGTGAAGGCAACATTTAAAAATATGGAGAAACGTTTGGAAAAGGAGCCTGCATGGAAGTCTGCATACCGGGACCAAATCAATGAAATGGTCTCCAGAGGAGCTGCTGTGAAACTTTCACAGGAAGAAATTAATGTTTGGAAGGGGCCCAAATGGTATATTAGCCATCTCGTCGCCCCTAACCCTCATTCTTCTTCAACCCCTGTAAGAATTGTTTGGAATAGCAGTCAGGAGTTCCATGGCATTAGTCTTAACGATCTCCTTCACAAAGGCCCTGATGTCCTCAACCCCATTAGGGGAGTCCTTTTGCGGTTCAGAAGTGGACGTTATGCTGCACTGGGTGATGTTAAGAAAATGTATAACTCAGTGTGGCTTAAAGACAATGAAGTCCACCTCCATCGTTTTCTATGGAGAGACAACCCAGAAGATGACATTGAGGAGTATGCAGTCGTTAGGGTCAATATTGGCGACAAACCTGCAGGTTGTATCGCCCAAGTTGCCATGAGGGAAACGGCCAGCCTTCCTCAGTTCGCTAACATGGCTGAAGAACGGCGAGTCCTAACTGAGGACAGTTATGTGGATGATATTCTAACCTCCCACAATAATCTTGAGACTTTGAAGAGGATCATTAAAGGAGTGGAGGAAATTCTGGAAGCAGGAGGCTTCTTTCTTAAGCCTTGGGTCCTGTCTCATCAAAGTGGGAGGAGTGAAGATCTTTCTGGTCCCAGTGAAGATGGTGCTGCACCCAAGACACTAGTACTGCCTAATCAAATGTCCGATAGTGAGAACAAAGCACTTGGCGTTGGCTACGAACCCGGAACAGACCAACTTCGGCTTCTCACATCTGTTAACTTTTCAAAGAAAAGGGGAAAAATGAGGACTGGACTCAATCTGCATATGGATGAAGTTAGGGAAGAAACGCCCAACCCCCTGACTCGACGTATACTCCTTAGTCAGATTGCTGGGTTCTATGACCCAATTGGTCTTGCCTCACCAGCAAAGCAGAAGGGAGTGATGCTGGTTAGGGAGTCATTTCAGGAGGCTGGTAAGAACAACCAGGACACGTGGGATGTCCCACTTTCGCCCAAGCTTCGAGATGCTGCAGTAAACCTTTTTGAAGAATATGTGAGACTGGGCCAGATTAGGTTTAATAGGAGCCTTACACCACCTGATGCCTTGGGCCCACCGATGGGAATAACATTCTCTGATGGAAGCGAGTCCTCATATGGAGCTGTACTCTATCTCCGGTGGGAGACTAATGGAGAAGTCATAGTGACCTTAGTAGAGTCAAAAGCAAAGCTGACACCCCTTGATCAAAAGGGAGATGTGATAAAGGCGGAACTGTGTGGTGCAGTTTTTGCTACTCGTCTTAAGAAGTACTTTGAAAAGCATTGCTATATAAAAGTCAGGTGCTGGATTCACTTTGTGGACAGCCAGACAATCCTGGCAGCCATACAGAAAGACAGCTACGGTTACCAGACCTTCTTCGCTAACCGAATTGGTGAGATCCAGAAGGATACTCAAGTGGAGAACTGGAGATGGATCGAAGGCAACCGAAATATCGCTGATATACTTACCAGAGGTGCAACTCCTGAGGAACTCGATGAAGGCTCAGAATGGCAACAAGGCCCCAAATTCTTGCAATTGCCTGAATCAGAATGGCCAATGAAGATGGTCAATGAAGTCATATCTTCTGCTGCTGAAGTTGTGGGAAAATTGCAGCGAAAGGCCTTTTCGGCAGTGGCTACTCGGACCCAGTCAAAAGTGAAAACTGAGTCCAACACCACAGAACACCCTGACATCAAGGATGAAGGAGCCAAAGATGGATCGCCTCCACAACATGTATCAAGTACAGTATCTGCAGACAGACAAAGACCCTGGGGAATTGGGCTGGTGTGCCTTGTCAATCCCGAGCGCTTCAGTTCTCTGTCCAGATTGTGCGCTGCAATAGCATGGACGCGACGAGCTGCAAAAGTTTGGCTGGGAAAATTCCAGGTCTCTGTGCATCCAAAGTGGGAGGTAACTCGCCCTGCATTGTCTGCTGAAGAAAGGGCACAAGCCTTCCAAGACCTGGTCCTTGCAGTCCAAAATGGCAGTCAGTTTCTGGACTCAACATTGAACCGCTTGGTTGTGTACAAGGACAAGAAGTCAGGACTCCTCCTCTGTGGAGGCAGAATCCAGTCTTGGACTGTAGATGGAGCAGCTGTTCCTCTCCTCCCCTTTAAATCCTGGATCGCGACCCTGGTGGCAAGAGAAGCGCATGATGAGAATCATGAAGGTGTTGCTGCCACTCTATTACGTACCAGAAAAAGGACGTGGATTGTACAAGGGCGGAGAATAGTGAAGAAAACTGTTATTAACTGTGTCAAAAAAAAAAAAAAAAAAAAAAAAAAAAGTTGTGATGTATAATGGGTATGGCTGTGACCTCTTTGAATCATTTTTGATCAGTCGGTCAAGTGGGAGGTGTTGCGTCCGTTAAGTTATTAGTGAGTAGGAGGAGTCAAGTTGGGCAATCAATTAAAGCAATTGGATGCAATGAGTGGAGAGGACTTTCTTACTTACCTTGTTAAAGTGTTTGGAGCTGGTAAATCCTCATAGGCTGGTTTGTATCCAATGAATTTTAGACTGTATAAAAGTTGGAGTGCGCACAAAGTCAGTATTGCCACCTTGTCAAGAGAGCTACACGGCACTGGTAAGCTGCTGGTTTTATTCATTGCGCTGCTTGGGTTTGGTCTGCCGCTGTGCATGACGTATTGTTTGCTTAGTTAAGTCCTCTCCTTAGTTTTTGTGACATTGTGTGTGTAACGGTGGCTTAATAGTGACTGTTTGTTGTCCTGTGCTTCCACTCGCATCATATGTTTAAAACATTTCCTGGTTGCAAAGCAAGCGGTGCATGCTGGGTAGTGTAGTCGCTTGTTGGGAAATACTTACCTGTGTTGAGTAAGCTGGTAATGTAGTCTAGTTGAAACATTGACGTACTCAGTGTGGCTTTGGCTTTATTGTGAAGAAATGAAATCAGCATTTGGCCTTATACATTTGTCATGCTGCTTTGACTTGACTTGTCAGAATGAAATGTATGCTTAGTAGTTTGTGCATAGACATTTATTTATTGGTGTCTTGATGTTAAACATATTTAGGAGCCATCAATTAAATTAATTGTTGTATTTATAGTAAAGTGCTGTTGCTTATGGATGTTTGTATGAACACTTGATTTATATGTTGTGGGTTATACTGGTATTTATTAATTGTATTGTGGTTTTATTTGACTGTGTATTATGTGGTTTACATTGTTATCTTCATATGTGTCAGAATTGCTGGTTTACAATACAGCCTTTTGTTTCACAGGTTTATAACCTGCCAAACGCTGCTATTGTACTGCCACTAATGTATTGTACTGCCTAATACTGTAGCATGTACAGCTACTGAAGCAAATTGTGGACAAAATAAAATAAACCAAAGACGAGTTATAACCTTCCAGTGTGCTCTTTTGATGCCCCGTTCGGTGGGAAAATCAGGAAGAACCGAACAGTGATGGTGAACGTAGGTGTGTGATGGTGAATGTTGGTGTTGGATGTGAACGAAGGTGTGTGATGGTGAACGTAGGTGTGTGATGGTGAATGTTGGTGTTGGATGTGAATGAAGGTGTGTGATGGTGAACGTCGGTGTGTGATGGTGAACGAAGGTGTGTGATGGTGAATGTTGGTGTTGGATGTGAATGAAGGTGTGTGATGGTGAACGTCGGTGTGTGATGGTGAACGAAGGTGTGTGATGGTGAACGTTGGTGTTGGATGTGAATGAAGGTGTGTGATGGTGAACGTCGGTGTGTGATGGTGAACGAAGGTGTGTGATGGTGAACGTAGGTGTGTGATGGTGAATGTTGGTGTTGGATGTGAACGAAGGTGTGTGATGGTGAACGTAGGTTTGTGATGGTGAATGTTGGTGTTGGATGTGAATGAAGGTGTGTGATGGTGAACGTCGGTGTGTGATGGTGAATGAAGGTGTGTGATGGTGAATGTTGGTGTTGGATGTGAATGAAGGTGTGTGATGGTGAACGTCGGTGTGTGATGGTGAACGAAGGTGTGTGATGGTGAATGTTGGTGTTGGATGTGAATGAAGGTGTGTGATGGTGAACGTCGGTTTGTGATGATGAACGTCGGTGTGTGATGGTGAATGTTGGTGTGTGATGGTGAACGTCGGTGTGTGATGGTGAACGTAGGTGTGTGATGGTGAATGTTGGTGTTGGATGTGAATGAAGGTGTGTGATGGTGAACGTCAGTTTGTGATGATGAACGTCGGTGTGTGATGGTGAATGTTGGTGTGTGATGGTGAATGTTGCTGTGTGATGGTGAATGTCGGTGTGTGATGGTGAATGTCGGTGTTGGATGTGAATGAAGGTGTGTGATGGTGAATGTAGGTGTGTGATGGTGAATGTCGGTGTTGGATGTGAATGTAGGTGTGTGATGGTGAACGTCGTTGTGTGATGGTGAATGTCGGTGTGTGATGGTGAACGTCGTTGTGTGATGGTGGAGGTCAGTGTGTGATGGTGAACGTAGGTGTGTGATGGTGAACGTAGGTGTGTGATGGTGAATGTCGGTGTTGGATGTGAATGAAGGTGTGTGATGGTGAATGTCGGTGTTGGATGTGAATGTAGGTGTGTGATGGTGAACGCCGGTGTGTGATGGTGAATGTAGGTGTGTGATGGTGAATGTAGGTGCGTGATGGTGAACGTAGGTGTGTGATGGTGAATGTCGGTGTTGGATGTGAATGAAGGTGTGTGATGGTGAATGTCGTTGTGTGATGATGAACATCGGTGTGTGATGATGAACGTCGGTGTGTGATGATGAACGTCGGTGTGTGATGGTGAATGTAGGTGTGTGATGGTGAATGTCGGTGTTGGATGTGAATGAAGGTGTGTGATGGTGAACGTCGGTGTGTGATGATGAACGTCAGTGTGTGATGGTGAATGTAGGTGTGTGATGGTGAATGTAGGTGTGTGATGGTGAACGTCGGTGTGTGATGGTGAATGTCGGTGTGTGATGGTGAATGTAGGTGTGTGATGGTGAACGTAGGTGTGTGATGGTGAACGTAGGTGTTGGATGTGAATGTAGGTGTGTGATGGTGAACGCCGGTGTGTGATGATGAACGTCGGTGTGTGATGGTGAATGTAGGTGTGTGATGGTGAATGTCGGTGTGTGATGGTGAATGTAGGTGTGTGATGGTGAATGTCGGTGTTGGATGTGAATGAAGGTGTGTGATGGTGAACGCCGGTGTGTGATGATGAACGTAGGTGTGTGATGGTGAATGTAGGTGTGTGATGGTGAATGTAGGTGTGTGATGGTGAATGTCGGTGTTGGATGTGAATGAAGGTGTGTGATGGTGAACGCCGGTGTGTGATGATGAACGTAGGTGTGTGATGGTGAATGTCGGTGTTGGATGTGAATGAAGGTGTGTGATGATGAATGTCGGTGTTGGATGTGAATGTAGGTGTGTGATGGTGAACGTCGTTGTGTGATGATGAACGTCGGTGTGTGATGGTGAATGTAGGTGTGTGATGGTGAATGTCGGTGTTGGATGTGAATGAAGGTGTGTGATGGTGAATGTCGGTGTGTGATGATGAACATCAGTGTGTGATGGTGAATGTCGGTGTTGGATGTGAATGCAGGTGTGTGATGATGAACGTCAGTGTGTGATGGTGAACGTCGGTGTGTGATGATGAACGTAGGTGTGTGATGGTGAATGTCGGTGTTGGATGTGAATGTAGGTGTGTGATGGTGAACGCCGGTGTGTGATGATGAACGTCGGTGTGTGATGGTGAATGAAGGTGTGTGATGGTGAACGCCGGTGTGTGATGATGAACGTAGGTGTGTGATGGTGAATGTAGGTGTGTGATGGTGAATGTAGGTGTGTGATGGTGAATGTCGGTGTGTGATGGTGAACGTAGGTGTGTGATGATGAACGTAGGTGTGTGATGGTGAATGTAGGTGTGTGATGGTGAATGAAGGTGTGTGATGGTGAACGTCGGTGTGTGATGGTGAACGTAGGTGTGTGATGGTGAACGTAGGTGTGTGATGGTGAATGTCGGTGTTGGATGTGAATGAAGGTGTGTGATGGTGAACGCCGGTGTGTGATGGTGAACGTAGGTGTGTGATGGTGAACGTAGGTGTGTGATGGTGAATGTCGGTGTTGGATGTGAATGTAGGTGTGTGATGATGAACGTCGGTGTGTGATGGTGAACGTAGGTGTGTGATGGTGAATGTCGGTGTTGGATGTGAATGTAGGGCCCAATCCCAGTTCTAATTTCTACCCCTCCCCCTTCCCCTCCGCCTTCCCCTTGGCCCTTCCCCTTGAAACTGAGCTACAAGGGATAGGGCTTGAAATTCAACCCTTACGTATTGGGATAGCCCTTCAACGATCGCATACGTCATCGCGTACCTCCGTCAGCGTTTACGTTAGCAAAACGCGACCAAATGCGTCATTGGCTGCGACCAGCCGCTACAGTCAGAGCCAGAAATCTCTGCTGGCAGGGTGTGATTTGTTAACTAACACCACTGAATGGGATATCTTTGGCGCTTCGTGCACCACATCCGACAGAATGAGGTGTCAGAACACTCATGTAAACAATAAAAGCGAGAATAACAGAACAAAACGTACGCAGTAAAGCAACCGAAAATAATACTCACTCCCAAAGCTTTTTAGCAGCAGCTTGGATTTCAGAAATCGCTGCTCATTCTCAGCTCGAAAGCGAATCAAGCGGCGTGTTTCCTCTGGATAACAACTTAAAACATGTAAATAATGGAGAAAATACATTTATGACAATCTTTCGCCGCGGGAACCGCCATCTTTCTGAAATCCACATGAAATCTCGCTGAAATCCGCATGGCATTGTGGGAAATCACTCAAACCCCTTCGTTCGGAGTCAGCTCCATCCAGGAAAATCTCCGTTTGGAGGGGTACAGAAGCCCTCCCCCTTCCCCTACCCCTCCGCGTTAACTGGGATTGGGATACCCCTACCCCTTCACGTGAACGCGCAAAATGGAGGGGAAGGGCCAAGGGGTTGGTCCAAGGGGTGAAATGGGATTCGGCCTAGATGTGTGATGGTGAACGCCGGTGTGTGATGATGAACGTCGGTGTGTGATGGTGAATGTAGGTGTGTGATGGTGAATGTAGGTGTGTGATGGTGAATGTCGGTGTGTGATGGTGAATGAAGGTGTGTGATGGTGAATGTCGGTTTTGGATGTGAATGAAGGTGTGTGATGGTGAACGCCGGTGTGTGATGATGAACGTCGGTGTGTGATGGTGAACGTAGGTGTGTGATGGTGAATGTCGGTGTTGGATGTGAATGTAGGTGTGTGATGGTGAACGTCAGTGTGTGATGGTGAATGTAGGTGTGTGATGATGAACGTCAGTGTGTGATGGTGAATGTAGGTGTGTGATGATGAACGTCAGTGTGTGATGGTGAACGTCAGTGTGTGATGGTGAATGTAGGTGTGTGATGGTGAACGTCAGTGTGTGATGGTGAATGTAGGTGTGTGATGATGAACGTCAGTGTGTGATGGTGAATGTAGGTGTGTGATGATGAACGTCGGTGTGTGATGGTGAATGTAGGTGTGTGATGATGAACGTCGGTGTGTGATGGTGAATGTCGGTTTTGGATGTGAATGAAGGTGTGTGATGGTGAACGCCGGTGTGTGATGATGAACGTCGGTGTGTGATGGTGAACGTAGGTGTGTGATGGTGAATGTCGGTGTTGGATGTGAATGTAGGTGTGTGATGGTGAACGCCGGTGTGTGATGATGAACGTCGGTGTGTGATGGTGAATGTAGGTGTGTGATGGTGAATGTAGGTGTGTGATGGTGAATGTCGGTGTGTGATGGTGAATGAAGGTGTGTGATGGTGAATGTCGGTGTTGGATGTGAATGAAGGTGTGTGATGGTGAACGCCGGTGTGTGATGATGAACGTAGGTGTGTGATGGTGAATGTCGGTGTTGGATGTGAATGAAGGTGTGTGATGGTGAACGCCGGTGTGTGATGATGAACGTAGGTGTGTGATGGTGAATGTCGGTGTTGGATGTGAATGTAGGTGTGTGATGGTGAATGTCGTTGTGTGATGATGAACGTCGGTGTGTGATGGTGAATGTAGGTGTGTGATGGTGAATGTAGGTGTGTGATGGTGAATGTAGGTGTGTGATGGTGAATGTCGGTGTTGGATGTGAATGAAGGTGTGTGATGGTGAACGCCGGTGTGTGATGATGAACATCAGTGTGTGATGGTGAACGCCGGTGTGTGATGATGAACGTCGGTGTGTGATGATGAACGTAGGTGTGTGATGGTGAATGTCGGTGTTGGATGTGAATGTAGGTGTGTGATGGTGAATGTCGTTGTGTGATGATGAACGTCGGTGTGTGATGGTGAATGTAGGTGTGTGATGGTGAATGTAGGTGTGTGATGGTGAATGTAGGTGTGTGATGGTGAATGTCGGTGTTGGATGTGAATGAAGGTGTGTGATGGTGAACGTCGGTGTGTGATGATGAACATCAGTGTGTGATGGTGAACGTCGGTGTGTGATGGTGAACGTAGGTGTGTGATGGTGAATGTCGGTGTTGGATGTGAATGTAGGTGTGTGATGGTGAACGTCGTTGTGTGATGATGAACATCGGTGTGTGATGGTGAATGTAGGTGTGTGATGGTGAATGTCGGTGTTGGATGTGAATGTAGGTGTGTGATGGTGAACGTCGTTGTGTGATGATGAACGTCGGTGTGTGATGGTGAATGTAGGTGTGTGATGGTGAATGTAGGTGTGTGATGGTGAATGTAGGTGTGTGATGGTGAATGTCGGTGTTGGATGTGAATGAAGGTGTGTGATGGTGAACGTCGGTGTGTGATGATGAACGTAGGTGTGTGATGGTGAATGTCGGTGTTGGATGTGAATGTAGGTGTGTGATGGTGAACGTCGTTGTGTGATGATGAACGTCGGTGTGTGATGGTGAATGTAGGTGTGTGATGGTGAATGTCGGTGTTGGATGTGAATGAAGGTGTGTGATGGTGAACGTCGGTGTGTGATGATGAACATCAGTGTGTGATGGTGAATGTCGGTGTTGGATGTAAATGTAGGTGTGTGATGATGAACGTCAGTGTGTGATGGTGAATGTAGGTGTGTGATGATGAACGTCAGTGTGTGATGGTGAATGTAGGTGTGTGATGATGAACGTCAGTGTGTGATGGTGAATGTAGGTGTGTGATGATGAACGTCAGTGTGTGATGGTGAACGTCAGTGTGTGATGGTGAATGTAGGTGTGTGATGGTGAACGTCAGTGTGTGATGGTGAATGTAGGTGTGTGATGATGAACGTCAGTGTGTGATGGTGAATGTAGGTGTGTGATGATGAACGTCGGTGTGTGATGGTGAATGTAGGTGTGTGATGATGAACGTCGGTGTGTGATGGTGAATGTCGGTGTTGGATGTGAATGTAGGTGTGTGATGATGTACGAAGGTGTGTGATGGTGAACATCAGTGTGAGAAGGTGAATATTGGTGCATGATGGTGAATATTGGTGTTTAGTTATTTATGTTTACAGGAGTAATAATTAAAGAAGCACCTGATTTTCCTCTTTAGTTTGATTGAAATGTTTCCATGTGTGTAATATTGATTACACAGAAAGATCACGCTAAATACAAGAAATATTTGTCTGTGTGTTTGCTGAGTAAGTCACAGAAACTGCTAAAAGGCAAAATATATCTGGAAAACAAATATATGGTAATAGTATCTCATTTATCACCTCAATGACAGTGTGTGTGTGTGTGTGTGTGTGTGTGTGTGTGAGAGAGAGACTCATGAGGCTGTAGAATGACGCAGTTGGATGGTGACGAGAGCGTGCTCATGCTTGCCTCTATAGCAAGAGACCAATTACACACATCCATACACACACACACACACACTCTTTTTCTGTGCAGTCTGTAATACACTGGGTTGATATTTAATAATTATATATTTATGAACACGCTTCAGGGTCAGAAACTCTACCGCCCTAAAGCAGAGGCAGAAACAGAGAGAGAGATACATACATAAACCGAGGATGTGTATTTGTGTAATTTGTGTGTTTGGTGTGTTTGGTGTAATTTGTGTATTTGGTGTAATTTGTGTGTTTGGTGTAATTTGTGTATTTGGTGTAATTTGTGTGTTTGGTGTGATTTGTGTATTTGGTGTAATTTCTGTGTTTGGTGTATTTGGTGTAATTTGTGTATTTGGTGTGTTTGGTGTAATTTGTGTATTTGGTGTGTTTGGTGTAATTTGTGTATTTGGTGTGTTTGGTGTAATTTGTGTATTTGGTGTAATTTGTGTATTTGGTGTGTTTGGTGTAATTTGTGTGTTTGGTGTAATTTGTGTGTTTGGTGTAATTTGTGTATTTGGTGTGTTTGGTGTAATTTGTGTATTTGTTGTAATTTGTGTATTTGGTGTGTTTGGTGTAATTTGTGTGTTTGGTGTAATTTGTGTATTTGGTGTGTTTGGTGTAATTTGTGTATTTGTTGTGTTTGGTGTAATTTGTGTATTTGGTGTAATTTGTGTATTTGGTGTGTTTGGTGTAATTTGTGTATTTGGTGTAATTTGTGTATTTGGTGTGTTTGGTGTAATTTGTGTGTTTGGTGTAATTTGTGTATTTGGTGTGTTTGGTGTAATTTGTGTATTTGTTGTGTTTGGTGTAATTTGTGTATTTGGTGTAATTTGTGTATTTGGTGTGTTTGGTGTAATTTGGTGTGTTTGGTGTAATTTGTGTATTTGGTGTAATTTGTGTATTTGGTGTAATTTGTGTGTTTGGTGTATTTGGTGTAATTTGTGTGTTTGGTATAATTTGTGTATTTGGTGTGTTTGGTGTAATTTGTGTATTTGGTGTAATTCGTGTATTTGGTGTGTTTGGTGTAATTTGTGTATTTGGTGTAATTTGTGTGTTTGGTGTAATTTGTGTATTTGGTGTGTTTGGTGTAATTTGTGTATTTGGTGTAATTTGTGTATTTGGTGTAATTTGTGTGTTTGGTGTAATTTGTGTTATTTGTGTGTTTGGTGTAATTTGTGTATTTGGTGTGTTTGTTGTAATTTGTGTATTTGGTGTAATTTGTGTATTTGGTGTAATTTGTGTGTTTGGTGTATTTGGTGTAATTTGTGTGTTTGGTATAATTTGTGTATTTGGTGTATTTGGTGTAATTTGTGTATTTGGTGTAATTTGTGTATTTGGTGTAATTTGTGTGTTTGGTATAATTTGTGTATTTGGTGTAATTCGTGTATTTGGTGTGTTTGGTGTAATTTGTGTATTTGGTGTAATTTGTGTGTTTGGTGTATTTTGTGTATTTGGTGTAATTTGTGTGTTTGGTGTAATTTGTGTGTTTGGTGTAATTTGTGTATTTGGTGTAATTTGTGTGTTTGGTGTAATTTGTGTTATTTGTGTGTTTGGTGTAATTTGTGTATTTGGTGTGTTTGGTGTAATTTGTATGTTTGGTGTAATTTGTGTAGTTGGTGTAATTTGTGTATTTGGTGTAATTTGTGTGTTTGGTGTAATCTGTGTGTCTGGTGTAATTTGTGTATTTGGTGTAATTTGTGTATTTGGTGTAATTTGTGTATTTGGTGTAATTTGTGTGTCTGGTGTAATTTGTGTATTTGGTGTAATTTGTGTATTTGGTGTAATCCGTGTATTTGGTGTAATTTGTGTGTTTGGTGTAATCTGTGTATTTGGTGTAATCTGTGTGTCTGGTGTAATTTGTGTATTTGGTGTAATTTGTGTGTTTGGTGTAATTTGTGTAGTTGGTGTAATTTGTGTATTTGGTGTAATTTGTGTGTTTGGTGTAATCTGTGTGTCTGGTGTAATTTGTGTATTTGGTGTAATTTGTGTGTCTGGTGTAATGTGTGTATTTGGTGTAATTTGTGTATTTGGTGTAATCCGTGTATTTGGTGTAATTTGTGTGTTTGGTGTAATCTGTGTATTTGGTGTAATTTGTGTGTTTGGTATAATTTGTGTATTTGGTGTATTTGGTGTAATTTGTGTATTTGGTGTAATTTGTGTATTTGGTGTAATTTGTGTATTTGGTGTAATTTGTGTATTTGGTGTAATTCGTGTATTTGGTGTGTTTGGTGTATTTTGTGTATTTGGTGTAATTCGTGTATTTGGTGTAATTTGTGTATTTGGTGTAATTCGTGTATTTGGTGTGTTTGGTGTATTTTGTGTATTTGGTGTAATTTGTGTGTTTGGTGTAATTTGTGTAATTTGTGTGTTTGGTGTAATTTGTGTATTTGGTGTGTTTGGTGTAATTTGTATGTTTGGTGTAATTTGTGTAGTTGGTGTAATTTGTGTATTTGGTGTAATTTGTGTGTTTGGTGTAATCTGTGTGTCTGGTGTAATTTGTGTATTTGGTGTAATTTGTGTATTTGGTGTAATTTGTGTGTCTGGTGTAATTTGTGTATTTGGTGTAATTTGTGTATTTGGTGTAATCCGTGTATTTGGTGTAATTTGTGTGTTTGGTGTAATCTGTGTATTTGGTGTAATCTGTGTGTCTGGTGTAATTTGTGTATTTGGTGTAATTTGTGTGTTTGGTGTAATTTGTGTAGTTGGTGTAATTTGTGTATTTGGTGTAATTTGTGTGTTTGGTGTAATCTGTGTGTCTGGTGTAATTTGTGTATTTGGTGTAATTTGTGTGTTTGGTGTGTCTGGTGTAATTTGTGTATTTGGTGTAATTTGTGTATTTGGTGTAATTTGTGTATTTGGTGTAATTTGTGTGTCTGGTGTAATTTGTGTATTTGGTGTAATCCGTGTATTTGGTGTAATCCGTGTATTTGGTGTAATTTGTGTGTCTGGTGTAATTTGTGTGTTTGGTGTAATTTGTGTGTTTGGTGTAATTTGTGTATTTGGTGTAATCTGTGTATTTGGTGTAATTTGTGTGTTTGGTGTAATTTGTGTTATTTGTGTGTTTGGTGTAATTTGTGTGTTTGGTGTAATTTGTGTGTTTGGTGTAATTTGTGTTGTGTGTTTGGTGTAATTTGTGTGTTTGGTGTAATTTGTGTATTTGGTGTAATTTGTGTATTTGGTGTAATTTGTGTATTTGGTGTAATTCGTGTATTTGGTGTAATTTGTGTGTTTGGTGTAATTTGTGTTATTTGTGTGTTTGGTGTAATTTGTGTATTTGGTGTGTTTGGTATAATTTGTGTATTTGGTGTAATTCGTGTATTTGGTGTAATTTGTGTATTTGGTGTAATTCGTGTATTTGGTGTGTTTGGTGTATTTTGTGTATTTGGTGTAATTTGTGTGTTTGGTGTAATTTGTGTAATTTGTGTGTTTGGTGTAATTTGTGTATTTGGTGTGTTTGGTGTAATTTGTATGTTTGGTGTAATTTGTGTAGTTGGTGTAATTTGTGTATTTGGTGTAATTTGTGTGTTTGGTGTAATCTGTGTGTCTGGTGTAATTTGTGTATTTGGTGTAATTTGTGTATTTGGTGTAATTTGTGTCTTTGGTGTAATTTGTGTGTCTGGTGTAATTTGTGTATTTGGTGTAATTTGTGTATTTGGTGTAATCCGTGTATTTGGTGTAATTTGTGTGTTTGGTGTAATCTGTGTATTTGGTGTAATCTGTGTGTCTGGTGTAATTTGTGTATTTGGTGTAATTTGTGTGTTTGGTGTAATTTGTGTAGTTGGTGTAATTTGTGTATTTGGTGTAATTTGTGTGTTTGGTGTAATCTGTGTGTCTGGTGTAATTTGTGTATTTGGTGTAATTTGTGTGTTTGGTGTGTCTGGTGTAATTTGTGTATTTGGTGTAATTTGTGTATTTGGTGTAATTTGTGTATTTGGTGTAATTTGTGTGTCTGGTGTAATTTGTGTATTTGGTGTAATTTGTGTATTTGGTGTAATCCGTGTATTTGGTGTAATTTGTGTGTCTGGTGTAATTTGTGTGTTTGGTGTAATTTGTGTATTTGGTGTAATCTGTGTATTTGGTGTAATTTGTGTGTTTGGTGTAATTTGTGTTATTTGTGTGTTTGGTGTAATTTGTGTGTTTGGTGTAATTTGTGTGTTTGGTGTAATTTGTGTTGTGTGTTTGGTGTAATTTGTGTGTTTGGTGTAATTTGTGTATTTGGTGTAATTTGTGTATTTGGTGTAATTCGTGTATTTGGTGTAATTTGTGTGTTTGGTGTAATTTGTGTTATTTGTGTGTTTGGTGTAATTTGTGTATTTGGTGTGTTTGGTGTAATTTGTGTGTTTGGTGTAATTTGTGTGTTTGGTGTAATTTGTGTGTTTGGTGTAATTTGTGTTATTTGTGTGTTTGGTGTAATTTGTGTGTTTGGTGTGTTTGGTGTAATTTGTGTTATTTGTGTGTTTGGTGTAATTTGTGTATTTGGTGTAATTTGTGTATTTGGTGTGTTTGGTGTAATTTGTGTGTTTGGTGTGTTTGGTGTAATTTGTGTATTTGGTGTAATTTGTGTGTTTGGTGTAATTTGTGTATTTGGTGTAATTTGTGTGTTTGGTGTAATTTGTGTATTTGGTGTAATTTGTGTGTTTGGTGTGTTTGGTGTAATCCGTGTATTTGGTGTAATTTGTGTGTTTGGTGTAATTTGTGTATTTGGTGTAATTTGTGTGTTTGGTGTAATTTGTGTGTTTGGTGTAATTTGTGTGTTTGGTGTGTTTGGTGTAATTTGTGTATTTGGTGTAATTTGTGTATTTGGTGTAATTTGTGTATTTGGTGTAATTGGTGATGCACTAAGAGAAGTACCATCTGTTCCCATTTGTAGAAACCAGCATGAAGAACATCACTGCAGGAGAGATATCCTCAAAACAGATAGAGAGAGACAGACAGATAGAGAGAGGTAGAGAATCAGGCAGATAGAGAGAGAGATAATATTGACAAAACACTGGATATTTGGGCTTTGGGTGTTTATACCGAACCAAATAAAGCGCCAGTGTGTGTTTTTACACATCGTGCCAGTGTTCCAGAACTACAGGCACGACATGGAACACAACAGAGTGTCGGCGTCTTGTGTGATGTATAGGACACACGCTGGAAATACCAATTCCAATTTATATTATTGGGACAGGAACTGTGACCTGATTGGTTACAGTGGCTTTTTGGGGGCGGGAACTTCAGTCTCTTTTCTTTATTTCCTGTAATGAGTCTTTGATGACAGTGCAATGTTGACGTCTCTTTCTCTCTCTCTCTCTCTCTCTCTCTCTCTCTTTCTTTCAGTTGGAGCAGAAGCAGGTTACACCTCCATTTAAGCCTCAGATCACTGATGATTATGGATTAGAGAACTTCGACACACAGTTCACCAATGAACCTGTACAGCTCACACCGGACAATGAGTGAGACACACACACACACACACACACACACACACACACAATAACACCACTCTGTAACACACACACACACACACACACACACACACACAATAACACCACTCTGTAACACACACACTATAACACCACTCTGTAACACACACACACACACACACACACACACACTATAACACCACTCTGTAACACACACACAATAACACCACTCTGTAACACACACACTATAACACCACTCTGTAACACACACACACACACACACACACACACACACACACAATAACACCACTCTGTAACACACACACAATAACACCACTCTGTAACACACACACACACACACACACACACACACACACACACACACACACACAACACCACTCTGTAACACACACACACACACACAATAACACCACTCTGTAACACACACACTATAACACCACTCTGTAACACACACACTATAACACCACTCTGTAACACACACACAATAACACCACTCTGTAACACACACACTATAACACCACTCTGTAACACACACACTATAACACCACTCTGTAACACACACACTATAACACCACTCTGTAACACACACACAATAACACCACTCTGTAACACACACACACTATAACACCACTCTGTAACACACACACACAATAACACCACTCTGTAACACACACACTATAACACCACTCTGTAACACACACACACTATAACACCACTCTGTAACACACACACACTATAACACCACTCTGTAACACACACACAATAACACCACTCTGTAACACACACACACTATAACACCACTCTGTAACACACACACAATAACACCACTCTGTAACACACACACAATAACACCACTCTGTAACACACACACTATAACACCACTCTGTAACACACACACTATAACACCACTCTGTAACACACACACAATAACACCACTCTGTAACACACACACAATAACACCACTCTGTAACACACACACTATAACACCACTCTGTAACACACACACTATAACACCACTCTGTAACACACACACTATAACACCACTCTGTAACACACACACAATAACACCACTCTGTAACACACACACTATAACACCACTCTGTAACACACACACTATAACACCACTCTGTAACACACACACAATAACACCACTCTGTAACACACACACAATAACACCACTCTGTAACACACACACTATAACACCACTCTGTAACACACACACTATAACACCACTCTGTAACACACACACTATAACACCACTCTGTAACACACACACACTATAACACCACTCTGTAACACACACACTATAACACCACTCTGTAACACACACACACTATAACACCACTCTGTAACACACACACTATAACACCACTCTGTAACACACACACTATAACACCACTCTGTAACACACACACTATAACACCACTCTGTAACACACACACTATAACACCACTCTGTAACACACACACAATAACAACACTCTGTAACACACACACACTATAACACCACTCTGTAACACACACACACTATAACACCACTCTGTAACACACACACACAATAACACCACTCTGTAACACACACACTAACACCACTCTGTAACACACACACACTATAACACCACTCTGTAACACACACACACTATAACACCACTCTGTAACACACACACAATAACACCACTCTGTAACACACACACACTATAACACCACTCTGTAACACACACACAATAACACCACTCTGTAACACACACACAATAACACCACTCTGTAACACACACACTATAACACCACTCTGTAACACACACACTATAACACCACTCTGTAACACACACACAATAACACCACTCTGTAACACACACACAATAACACCACTCTGTAACACACACACTATAACACCACTCTGTAACACACACACAATAACACCACTCTGTAACACACACACAATAACACCACTCTGTAACACACACACTATAACACCACTCTGTAACACACACACTATAACACCACTCTGTAACACACACACAATAACACCACTCTGTAAAACACACACACTATAACACCACTCTGTAACACACACACACTATAACACCACTCTGTAACACACACACACTATAACACCACTCTGTAACACACACACTATAACACCACTCTGTAACACACACACAATAACACCACTCTGTAACACACACACTATAACACCACTCTGTAACACACACACTATAACACCACTCTGTAACACACACACAATAACACCACTCTGTAACACACACACACTATAACACCACTCTGTAACACACACACACTATAACACCACTCTGTAACACACACACTATAACACCACTCTGTAACACACACACTATAACACCACTCTGTAACACACACACAATAACACCACTCTGTAACACACACACAATAACACCACTCTGTAACACACACACTATAACACCACTCTGTAACACACACACACTATAACACCACTCTGTAACACACACACTATAACACCACTCTGTAACACACACACACTATAACACCACTCTGTAACACACACACTATAACACCACTCTGTAACACACACACTATAACACCACTCTGTAACACACACACTATAACACCACTCTGTAACACACACACTATAACACCACTCTGTAACACACACACAATAACACCACTCTGTAACACACACACTATAACACCACTCTGTAACACACACACTATAACACCACTCTGTAACACACACACAATAACACCACTCTGTAACACACACACACTATAACACCACTCTGTAACACACACACACTATAACACCACTCTGTAACACACACACAATAACACCACTCTGTAACACACACACTATAACACCACTCTGTAACACACACACACTATAACACCACTCTGTAACACACACACTATAACACCACTCTGTAACACACACACAATAACACCACTCTGTAACACACACACTATAACACCACTCTGTAACACACACACTATAACACCACTCTGTAACACACACACTATAACACCACTCTGTAACACACACACTATAACACCACTCTGTAACACACACACTATAACACCACTCTGTAACACACACACAATAACACCACTCTGTAACACACACACTATAACACCACTCTGTAACACACACACAATAACACCACTCTGTAAAACACACACACTATAACACCACTCTGTAACACACACACACTATAACACCACTCTGTAACACACACACACTATAACACCACTCTGTAACACACACACTATAACACCACTCTGTAACACACACACAATAACACCACTCTGTAACACACACACTATAACACCACTCTGTAACACACACACAATAACACCACTCTGTAACACACACACACTATAACACCACTCTGTAACACACACACACTATAACACCACTCTGTAACACACACACTATAACACCACTCTGTAACACACACACTATAACACCACTCTGTAACACACACACAATAACACCACTCTGTAACACACACACAATAACACCACTCTGTAACACACACACTATAACACCACTCTGTAACACACACACACACACACACACAATAACACCACTCTGTAACACACACACACAATAACACCACTCTGTAACACACACACTATAACACCACTCTGTAACACACACACTATAACACCACTCTGTAACACACACACAATAACACCACTCTGTAACACACACACTATAACACCACTCTGTAACACACACACAATAACACCACTCTGTAACACACACACACTATAACACCACTCTGTAACACACACACACTATAACACCACTCTGTAACACACACACTATAACACCACTCTGTAACACACACACTATAACACCACTCTGTAACACACACACTATAACACCACTCTGTAACACACACACAATAACACCACTCTGTAACACACACACTATAACACCACTCTGTAACACACACACACAATAACACCACTCTGTAACACACACACACAATAACACCACTCTGTAACACACACACTATAACACCACTCTGTAACACACACACACTATAACACCACTCTGTAACACACACACTATAACACCACTCTGTAACACACACACAATAACACCACTCTGTAACACACACACAATAACACCACTCTGTAACACACACACACTATAACACCACTCTGTAACACACACACTATAACACCACTCTGTAACACACACACTATAACACCACTCTGTAACACACACACAATAACACCACTCTGTAACACACACACAATAACACCACTCTGTAACACACACACTATAACACCACTCTGTAACACACACACACAATAACACCACTCTGTAACACACACACACACAATAACACCACTCTGTAACACACACGCTATAACACCACTCTGTAACACACACACACTATAACACCACTCTGTAACACACACACTATAACACCACTCTGTAACACACACACAATAACACCACTCTGTAACACACACACAATAACACCACTCTGTAACACACACACTATAACACCACTCTGTAACACACACACACTATAACACCACTCTGTAACACACACACTATAACACCACTCTGTAACACACACACAATAACACCACTCTGTAACACACACACACTATAACACCACTCTGTAACACACACACAATAACACCACTCTGTAACACACACACTATAACACCACTCTGTAACACACACACAATAACACCACTCTGTAACACACACACTATAACACCACTCTGTAACACACACACACACACACACACTATAACACCACTCTGTAACACACACACACTATAACACCACTCTGTAACACACACACACTATAACACCACTCTGTAACACACACACACTATAACACCACTCTGTAACACACACACACTATAACACCACTCTGTAACACACACACTATAACACCACTCTGTAACACACACACTATAACACCACTCTGTAACACACACACTATAACACCACTCTGTAACACACACACACTATAACACCACTCTGTAACACACACACTATAACACCACTCTGTAACACACACACAATAACACCACTCTGTAACACACACACTATAACACCACTCTGTAACACACACACTATAACACCACTCTGTAACACACACACTATAACACCACTCTGTAACACACACACTATAACACCACTCTGTAACACACACACTATAACACCACTCTGTAACACACACACACTATAACACCACTCTGTAACACACACACACTATAACACCACTCTGTAACACACACACTATAACACCACTCTGTAACACACACACAATAACACCACTCTGTAACACACACACTATAACACCACTCTGTAACACACACACTATAACACCACTCTGTAACACACACACACTATAACACCACTCTGTAACACACACACACTATAACACCACTCTGTAACACACACACTATAACACCACTCTGTAACACACACACACTATAACACCACTCTGTAACACACACACTATAACACCACTCTGTAACACACACACACTATAACACCACTCTGTAACACACACACTATAACACCACTCTGTAACACACACACTATAACACCACTCTGTAACACACACACACTATAACACCACTCTGTAACACACACACACTATAACACCACTCTGTAACACACACACACTATAACACCACTCTGTAACACACACACACTATAACACCACTCTGTAACACACACACACACTATAACACCACTCTGTAACACACACACTATAACACCACTCTGTAACACACACACTATAACACCACTCTGTAACACACACACTATAACACCACTCTGTAACACACACACAATAACACCACTCTGTAACACACACACAATAACACCACTCTGTAACACACACACAATAACACCACTCTGTAACACACACACACTATAACACCACTCTGTAACACACACACACTATAACACCACTCTGTAACACACACACACTATAACACCACTCTGTAACACACACACACTATAACACCACTCTGTAACACACACACACTATAACACCACTCTGTAACACACACACACAATAACACCACTCTGTAACACACACACACTATAACACCACTCTGTAACACACACACACAATAACACCACTCTGTAACACACACACACTATAACACCACTCTGTAACACACACACACAATAACACCACTCTGTAACACACACACACACTATAACACCACTCTGTAACACACACACACTATAACACCACTCTGTAACACACACACACACTATAACACCACTCTGTAACACACACACTATAACACCACTCTGTAACACACACACTATAACACCACTCTGTAACACACACACAATAACACCACTCTGTAACACACACACAATAACACCACTCTGTAACACACACACAATAACACCACTCTGTAACACACACACTATAACACCACTCTGTAACACACACACACAATAACACCACTCTGTAACACACACACACTATAACACCACTCTGTAACACACACACACTATAACACCACTCTGTAACACACACACACTATAACACCACTCTGTAACACACACACAATAACACCACTCTGTAACACACACACTATAACACCACTCTGTAACACACACACACAATAACACCACTCTGTAACACACACACTATAACACCACTCTGTAACACACACACACTATAACACCACTCTGTAACACACACACACTATAACACCACTCTGTAACACACACACTATAACACCACTCTGTAACACACACACTATAACACCACTCTGTAACACACACACTATAACACCACTCTGTAACACACACACACTATAACACCACTCTGTAACACACACACTATAACACCACTCTGTAACACACACACTATAACACCACTCTGTAACACACACACTATAACACCACTCTGTAACACACACACTATAACACCACTCTGTAACACACACACTATAACACCACTCTGTAACACACACACTATAACACCACTCTGTAACACACACACTATAACACCACTCTGTAACACACACACACTATAACACCACTCTGTAACACACACACTATAACACCACTCTGTAACACACACACACTATAACACCACTCTGTAACACACACACTATAACACCACTCTGTAACACACACACTATAACACCACTCTGTAACACACACACACTATAACACCACTCTGTAACACACACACTATAACACCACTCTGTAACACACACACACTATAACACCACTCTGTAACACACACACACTATAACACCACTCTGTAACACACACACACTATAACACCACTCTGTAACACACACACTATAACACCACTCTGTAACACACACACTATAACACCACTCTGTAACACACACACAATAACACCACTCTGTAACACACACACAATAACACCACTCTGTAACACACACACAATAACACCACTCTGTAACACACACACAATAACACCACTCTGTAACACACACACTATAACACCACTCTGTAACACACACACACAATAACACCACTCTGTAACACACACACTATAACACCACTCTGTAACACACACACACTATAACACCACTCTGTAACATACTCTAGCACACACTGTAACACAGAGTGTATTTTAGCTTTAGTCAGAAGAAGCGCTGATCTTTTTAACTTTGTTGACGTTACTGAGATTCAGAAGGAGTTCAGTTCTTATTCTGATCGATTTTAAATCAGTGTTTACGGAGTACGGAACTTTAGTTAATGTTTTTAAATGCGTTTTATAAATGAACATGGCTTCGGGTTATTCAGGGGTTTGGGCTGCAGCAGCATATTAAAGAGTGAAATTCTCATCACTGTGTGTGTGTGTGTGTGGTTATTTTCTCTCCTCAGGGACGTGATAAAGAGAATAGACCAGTCAGAGTTTGAGGGCTTCGAGTACATCAACCCCATGCTGCTCTCCACTGAGGAAACAGTATGAGGGAGGAACACGACAGAACGGTTCTGTCAGCTCGCCCGCGGCTCGGAGTGAGCTACGGGGGGGCTTTACTTCTGACTGGGTGACTTCAGCAAGCGAGAGAGAAAAAACTCCCTCCATCACTGCATCTTCTCCAACCGCTCCTCTCTCACACTCGTCTTCTCATCGTCCTCTCGCTCACACACTCTCTCAGACTCATCTCGAGTTATTCTGGAGGCAAAAACACAACAAACGAAAAGAGAACTGGAGAAGTTTTACATTTAGCAAAACTGAGTTCCTTCAAAAATCATCCAGATTGTCTTCCTCCTTCCCATCATCCTCTCCGATTTCATTAGTTTTTGTGCCTGTGCTCGTCACTACCCAGAATCCCCTGCTACAGCTCATTGTTCTGTTTGAGAACTTGATTTAATGTGCACTTCTTCTTGTATTTGTTGTTTTTAACTGAATCTCAGATGGAGGCGTGTGCCGATGTTCAGGTTTATATGATCCAGTTCTGAAGCAGCACAGAGACGCCATGTGACTTACAGCTGCCTCTCAATCCCATCATCCACTTCACCAGACCAGAGAATGTGTGAAAGTCACGGATCATTTTATCATGATGTCATCATTCATGTGAAACGGGAAATGATCACGATCCGGAGCTGTAGTATCGGCACATGCTCACTCCGAACACGAATGTTAAACACAATGTTTAATTAAAAAGAAAAGTTTAATTATAATTTACGGCTGATGTATTTACATAATGTACAGTATCTTTTGTTAAAATCAGAACCATAATTCCTTTAAACAAATCAGCAGACAAACTGTTAAAAAACAAAAATGAAACAAAAAGTGCCTCAAAGATCAAATCTCCACACGAGTCCTCACTAAACTCTATAAACTTGAAATAAATTCTGAGTTTATAAACACGGATCTGAAAAGATCTCACACAGAACACTGGCTGTGTCTCAAACTGCACAAAGTGGTCTTCATTTAACATTCAGAACTCAGCCGCAACCACAGACTCAATTCAGAAGTTACCTGAGAGTTACACACCTGGGGGTGGAGCTTATCTAAATACAGAGGCGTGCTTCAGTTACATGTGATTCTGATCTTGAATTTAAGTGCGTTTGATTTTAGGAATCTGAAAGTGGAGCTGAGATGGCCCCGCCTCTTCCCCTACACAGATCGGTCTGCTGCTGCTGAGTGTAAACTCCGCCCCCTGGTGTTACTGCACCACGCCTCAGTGCAGGTCTGAGACACGGCGCTGTTCAGTGGATTAGATATAATCAGATTATAGTCCGATAATCGCGCTTACATCACAATACTCAACACACACACGTGGATAAAATGCAGATTTCTGTAAAAATCCCTCCCACTTTGTTCCATCTCAGGTTCTTTAATCAGGACGAATCTGAAGGTCTGAATGAGATGCATGAAGACGTGAGTTGCGGCGAGTATAAAACACACTGGTGATAAAAATGTTCTGAAACGATCACAGACTCGAACAGCACAACACAGGAGCGGACGCTGAAAACAAGAGTTTCAATTTCATTCTTCAATTCTTTTGCAGTCAATCAGCTGAGATGTGTTTGGATTGTGAAGCTATGAGGCTAACGCTAACGTAGCTAAGTCACGCTCAGTCATGAAAGTCCGTCTCGCCCACAATTTCCCGTCACTCATCACGGATCTGAACAACGGAACCTGATTTCTTCAGAACACCATCCTGAACATCTGGAATCACCTTTTCCTTTCACTCCGTTTGATATAGCCCCACCCCCTCTATGTCCCACATGCACATGGATGGTTATTATAATAATAATAATAATAATAATAATAATTCATTAAGATGAAAATCCTCACATCCCCGTAGTAATTAAAGCACACACACACACACACACACTAATGAACGCAGACTCAGTCCGGTGATGCAGAATCTGAATCTCGGCCTAATCAGAGAAAATGATGAATAAAAACACAGAGAAATGTTTGCATTGTTTTTACTGCAATCTTCAGTTTATTTCGGCCAATCACAGACGACTTCGGCGAGAACGTTTTGATGTCTTTGCTTTGTTTGGATGTGGAGATGGAGTTTAGCGTTCATCCGCCCTGCGTGAGGAATGCTCGCAGTGCTAATAGGATTATTTAGCGCTGTGTGTGTGTGTGTGTGTGTGTGTGTGTGTGTGTGTGAGTGAGATAATGAGCTGATGATGAAGCATGTTGTTAATGAAGCAAAGATTTCAGGATGATATTCTATTCAAATAAAACACACATTATACAAATAAATATATTAACTAATAATATTTAAACTCAGTCATGTGATGATCTGATTAATGATTGTAATTTTTGCCATCAAAATCGTTATCATGGTGACAGTTCATGTAATTCTTTGCTAAAAGCTTCGCTAAGCTAACAGCTAGCTAATGTAGCGAGTGAACAGTATTCTACTTTAAATTCGTTTTATTTTTCATGACACGTGATGCGTATCACCACAGTTCGGCTAATTTTTCTAGCAGTATACGCTAGTCAGCTTGTTTCTTCTACAAGTGCAAACAGTTTTTGTTGCTAAGCCAAGATGCTAATTACTGAATTTAAAGTCGGATGAAACTGAATCCTGAGTGCTAACCAGTGAGAGCAGCGTTGTGACATCATCACCTCAACACAAAAACAGTTAGCATGTGTAGCAAACATTGAGCTGACTAGCATTGCTCGCTAGCATGTTGAGTTCGTCAGTTTTGAACCGCAGCTGGTTCTGATCTCTTCAGCAGTAACTCGAGCCTCGCTGTGGGCCGTGTGTCTGTTTAATGTTGTGAAAAATAAAATCGTCTTTAAGGTTTTTGTTACATAATAATTTTAGATCAGCGAGCGGCGAATCATGAGTTAAGTCCTTAAATCACTCCATACACATTTCTCTATTTTAGCTCTGTATAATATTTTCCTCCTGCGGTTTTATTTTTATTGCATTTTAAGAAACAAATCTATTTTTAAAAGGCAGCACATTTTCATCCAGGACCAAATGTGGAGCATTGTAGCCTCCGATGCTACACTAACGATGCTACGCTAACAGTTCACGCATTTCACTGTTGCTGTTGTTTGTCTGCTGAATGAGGTTCTGTAAATATGTGTTTATTCTAAAAAACTATAAGAAAAAAGAAGTTTTAGCTCCAGAGATGAAAAAAAACAAACACACACATGCACTTGAATAGATTTGGATCATCAGCCGTACAATTCGTCAGCGTTTCATTCATCCTGATCAGTGGCGATGTCGAATTTTAAAATCAGCACAAAACCTGCAGAAAATTAAACCAGTTTTTATTTCACATAAATCACACACCACTCCTCATCAATCCACCCTGAAAAACACTGAAATTCTCACGAGCTTTTCTGTTTTTAAGTTTTTCTTGGTTTTGTTTTTGAAATCTCACACTTCTTCAGCACCAGGGAAACTTTTATATCCGGTGTTTGTTTTATAAATTATTCTAAATTAAATATATAACGGAGTGTAAATGAGCAGAGAGACGCGACCGTGTTTTTGGTCTAATGAAGATAGAAACTGAAGAAATGAAATGAAGCGACTGTAAATCAGTAAATGTTGGCTGTAAAGCTGCTCTGAGTTGCTGTGTGCTGATTGGTGGGTTTGGGGGGAAAAACAACAAACAAACAATATCTCAGAAATCCAAATAACATGATTTATAAAAATCAACCTGTGTTTATTAGCACAGTGTCTGTTAGCATGTTTACATTAAATGAATTGTGTGTGCTGGTTTATTAGCGTATTTACAGTAGACCTGTTACTGCAGACTTTATGCTAATTTACTTGTGTCTTTATGTTTTGAGGACTTTCTACAACTGAGAGAAATTAACATCAGAACAAAATCTTCAGATTTATTTTCTGATTTTTAAGAATATCTGAATGTTCAGTTTCAGTGTCGCTAACTGTGAAGCTCTGGCGGTAACATTAACCAGCTAACTCCACTGAATACTGATTTATGGAGACATTACCTCGTGAGTTATTTATACTCGGCTAATGGACGTAAATTACAGCAACTCACTACTACATTACTGATGGTTCATTGTAGCGCTGGAACTTCTTTCTTTAGAACAGTGTGTGTGATGTCACATGATCACGTGAACAAAGGATGATGATGATGATGATGATGATCACCACACCATGTCGACATTCATCTCTGATAAACACTGGGCGAGATGACCATCACACTCCATCTGAGAGAACCTGAAAAAAAACACACACACTGTTATGCTCCTGAACGAGCTAACTCATATAAAGGGCTGTTGTTAGCAGTGTGAGGTCACATGTTAGTGCTCCTCGGAGTAGTGAAGTTTATGCTCACTGACCTGAAGTATCTGTTCCTCACAGTAATACAATCTACTGTCTGTGATCAGTGTTAGTGTAAATAGTGAGAAACAGAACCACGTTGACTGTTCACTATTAGCCTTCACTCATTGTAGGAGCCATTTTGTGTTTAAACTAAAGTTAGATTCAATATGTACTATAGGAGTACAGATTATTAGTGGATATGTTGGGTCTTTTATTTTGCCTGAGGACTTTTAGTTTGATTAGATTAGATTAGATTAGATAGAACTTTATTGATCCCTTTGGGAGGGTTCCCTCAGAGAAATTAAAAGCTTTGGTAGGCCTTAAGGATAAGATGGCTGTCACTAACCTTTGACCTCAGTCTACTTGAACAAAGGAGTTGAGGACTTGAGCAGCAAAAAAGTTCTTTACAGGCTACACAGGTTATTTTTGACTTAATTAGATGTCTTTATCTTTGTTTGGATTATTGGAGTCCTCCAGTTTCTACTATTTGTTTGTCCTGCTCCTACCTGCCTGCCATATTCACCCGCTTGCCTGCCATATTCACCCACCTGCCTGCCATACTCACCCGCTTGCCTGCTTATCATCCCATTTCAACCAAAAAGGTGCAATAAAAAAAATTTATTGGATAGCCAGTCAAAGAAGCGTGATAATCAAGTTGAATCGAATGGCTATTTAACCAATTTGGAAATTTGAAAATACGCCATTACATAAAAGGTAAAGAACTTTTGCCATCGCTTCTGCTGCTTGGAAAGGCAATGCTTTGAATTGTTTGGAAAGCATGGACCTTTGTTGGACTGCAACTGAAGTGTTGGAAGCTTGATTTGAAGAAGTTGAGTTAAAGTTTTGGATCCTTTTGTGTGTTCATTTTTGAAATTTTTTAAATCGGTTTACTATTGGAGTAGCCTTTTGTTTGACATTGGATTTGGAATGGCCTGTTGTTTGAAAATCATTTGAGTGGATCATGATTTTAATCCACATTTGTGAAAATATTGAAGTGAATGTGAAGACGCAATTGTGCTGTGCTGAAGTTTGAACATTTTGAAGAATTTGAATTTAAAAATTTGAAGTATATTTATTTATTTTTTTGTTAATTGATAAAACCTGAAATATGGCTGATAAAATATTTCAGCAGCTTTGCGGAACATGCAGAGGACAACTTGGCGTGTGTACACGCAAAATGAATGCATTAAAGGAGTCATTAAATAATGGAGATGTTGAAGCTGTTAACACAAGCCTTGAACAGTTTCATCAGGCGTTAGATGAGTTTAAAGATGCTCATCAGTCTGTCCAAGAAATGCTTGATGAAGCAGAAAAGAAAGCTGATAATGATGAATGGTATCAACCAAGAATGCAAACCTTTGAAACATTTCTGAATGATGTAGAAACATGGAAAGGTTCTCAAAATGATCCACAAACTGCAGTGTGTCCTTTGGGTAGCATATCCAATATTGGTAAAGAAAACAAAATCACAGTCTCTTGTAAGTCGTGCCTCCAAATCTTCATCAGTGTCCTCTGCACGTCTAAAGGCTGAAGCCGAAAGGGCAGCCCTGCTGCAGCGCACCACAGCTCTTCAGAAAAAACACGCTTTGGAAAGGGAAAGAGTTGCAGTGGAAAATGCAATGGAAAGAGTTGAACGGGAAACAGAGCTGGCTGCTGTGCACGCTAAAGTGCAAGTGTTGCAGAGTACTGATGTTGAGGCTACAAATTCTAAGCTTACCTCCACAGAACTTTCAAAGGAACCTGGACATGGCATGAATGCATATTTGGAGAGTCATTATGACAGAATCAAGGATCTTCATCCTGAACCTTCACCAGTGGAATATGCCAGGATCCCTGTAATACCCAAAAACGCCTCTGCAAAACGTTTTATCTCAAGTTACAAGGCCAGAGAGGTCTCAAAGGCCTGTTCAAACAATACCACTGGGTCAGACCAGTCAAAATGCTGCAGGCACCTCACCACTTGCGCCTTCAAGCTCCAGCAGTAACAACTTGGGTGCAATCACTGAGCTCATTGTACAGCAGTAAAAGATGACTTCTCTTCCACCTCGGACCATACCTATATTTAGTGGTGAACCTTTTAATTTCATACCATTTATGCAAGCATTTGAACATTGTATTGGAAGAAACACCAGCAGTAGCCTAGACAGGCTATATTTTCTTGAACAGTACACATCTGGACAGCCTAAGGAGCTGGTGAGAAGTTGCCTTCATATGGATGCAGAAAGGGGTTATGCAGAGGCAAAGAGGCTATTGGAACAGCACTTTGGGGATGAATTCAAGATCACTAGTGCTTACATGGACAAAGCCTTGAATTGGAACAATATCCCATCAGACAATGGAGATGCTTTGCACAGTTATGCTCTTTTCCTCTGTGGATGCTGCAATGTGATGCGCACTATGAGATACATGGATGAACTAAATCTTCCATCAAGTCTTAGGCTTCTAATCTCAAAGGTGCCTTACAAACTAAAGGAAAAATGGAGATCACATGCCTTTGACATTAAGGAACGAACAGGAGCCAGAGTCACATTTGGTGATCTTGTCCATTTCCTGGAAAGGCAAGCCAGGATTTTACAAGACCCCATTTTTGGTAACTTGCAAGATGCCTCCGCAGCCAAAAGGGCACCAAAGGCAACCGCAAGCACCACCAAGCCCATCCCAAGTCCGAAGCAAAAGAGCAGAGGGAGCAGTTTTGCCACAACTGTATTGGCAGTGCCAAAGGACAATGCAGAGAGTTCTACTGCAGGGAGCACAATGCAAGTGTCCAAGGTATCCAACAGCAACATGCCAAAACTCTGTTCTGTCTGCAATGGTGGACATGAAATTGCATCATGTCAAGAGATGAAGAGCAAGTCTCATAATGCAAGAGTCGATCTGTTGAAGACGAAAGGCATCTGCTTTGATTGTCTGGTTAAAGAGCATATGAGTCGGAATTGTAAAAACAGACAAACCTATTCAGTGTGCTCAAAACTCCATCCTACCATCTTGCACATACCACAAAAGGAAGGCCAGAATATTGTTGATGCACGCAGTGCTCCTGAAAGGACAGTGTGGCAGCGGGGGCGTGGTCTAGCATCGGTCTGTGACAGGAGGGCGGAGTCGGGGAAGTTAAGTGGCAGAATCATTACACCTGTTGTTAATTGATGTGTTTGTGTGTCTTCCCAGTGACCGCGCCCTTCTTAAGGAGAGAGAGTGAGAGCAGAGGGAGTCTCTCCACAGCAGATAGCTGATGTGTGCGCGTGTGTGTATTGACAGCTGAAAAGCTGAATAAAGAGTTTTTTTGTACTCTCAGTTCTGTCCTGCCGTCCTTCTGTGCTCCACCCATTTACACGAACTGCCACAGTGGTGCCGAAACCCGGGAAATGAGCACAGAAGACAACAGCCCCATGGAGTCCTCCACCTTCGCCGACCTGATCCACACCCTCGCCACGGCCCAACAGAGCCAGCACCAGGGGCTGCTCGCCCTCCGAAAGGAGCAAGAACAACGGTTCGAGGCCCTGGTGCTGGCGCAACAGGAAGATCGTCGGGCGTTCCGGCACCTCCTCGCGTCGGCGGGGTCCACCAACTCCACCGCCGCGGGCCCTTCCCCCCTCACCCTCACAAAGATGGGCCCGCAGGACGACCCCGAGGCATTCTTCACGCTCTTTGAGCAGGTAGCAGAGACCTCGGGGTGGCCGGTGGAACAGCGCGCGGCGCGCCTCCTCCCCCTGCTAACGGGAGAGGCGCAGCTGGCTGCGCTACAGCTCCCCGCCGACCACCGGCTGGCCTACGCGGACCTTCGCCGGGCCGTCCTCCAGCGGGTGGGACGCACCCCGGAGCAACATCATCAGCGTTTCCGCGCTCTACGCTTGGAGGAAGTCGGCCAGCCGTTCGCGTTTGGCCAGCAACTCCGGGACGCCTGCTGGCAGTGGTTGAGGGCCGACAGCTGCGACGCCGAGGGACTCATCGACCAGGTGGTACTGGAACAGTTCGTCGCACGTCTACCAGCAGGAACCGCAGAGTGGGTCCAGTGCCACCGCCCGGCGTCGCTGGATCAGGCAATCGAGCTGGCGGAGGATCATCTGGCGGCTGTCCCGACAGCAGGACAGCAGACGACCTCTTCTCTTCTCTTTCTCTCTCCCCTCCTCCTGTGTCTTCTCCTCGCCCCATTCCCCCACCGCGGAGACGGGGGCCGGCGCCACCTCAGCCGGCCCGCCGCACCCGCGGTGCCCTTTCGTGTCTCCCTTCTGTGTCTGTCTCTCCCCCCCCTCAGGTGAGTGAGCCCCAGAGCACTAGTGCAGAGAGGAAGCCCGGGCCGGTTTGCTGGCGCTGCGGGGAACCGGGCCACCTCCAACAGCAGTGCTCGATAATGGAGGTGGGCGCGGTGGTTCGGATCCCCAACGCGCCAGGAGCCGCCCTCGATCGGGCCGGAGCGTATCGCATACCGGTGAGTATCCAAGGGGATACATATCAGGCGTTGGTGGATTCGGGCTGTAATCAGGCCTCAATCCACCAAAACCTGGTGCAAGACGAGGCATTAGGGGGAGCACAATTGGTGAAGGTGTTATGTGTGCACGGGGATGTTCACAACTACCCTTTAGTGTCGGTCCACATTATTTTCAGAGGGGAAAAATTTATAGTAAAGGCGGCGGTTAATCCTCGCCTTACCCACTCTTTAATTTTGGGGACGGATTGGCCGGGATTTCGGGGTTTAATGACACAGTCAAGAGTGGGTCCTGCCATTTGACAGGGGGAGGTCCCAGTGTCGCTTTGGCGGGAGCAGCTGTCACAGAGCCGTCTACGTCCTCTCCGCGCCAGAGTGAGGAGCCGCCGGCTCCTCCTCTCTCTATTGGGGAATCCCTCGCGGATTTCCCGTTAGAGCAATCGCGAGACGAGACTCTGCGGCATGCTTTTGACCAAGTGAGAGTAATCGATGGTCAAACGCTCCAGCCGAACGCCACCCCGTCCTTCCCCTACTTCGCGATTATGAAGGATAGATTATACCGAGTGACGCAGGACACTCAAACGAAAGAGCGAGTCACGCAGCTTTTAATTCCGAAGAGCCGCCGGGAATTGGTATTTCAGGCGGCTCACTTTAATCCCATGGCTGGACACTTAGGGCAGGATAAAACACTAGCCCGAATAATGGCCCGATTCTATTGGCCGGGGATTCGCGGCGATGTCCGTAGGTGGTGTACGGCATGCCGCGAATGCCAGTTAGTAAACCCAGCGGCCATTCCAAAAGCGCCTTTGCGCCCTCTACCGTTAATCGAGACCCCGTTCGAAAGAATTGGGATGGATCTCGTCGGGCCATTAGATCGGTCAACACAAGGGTACCGCTTTATATTAGTTCTAGTGGACTATGCAACGCGATACCCGGAAGCGGTGCCTCTTCGCAATATCTCAGCACGCAGTATTGCGGAGGCACTCTTCCGCGTCATCTCCCGAGTTGGAATCCCGAAAGAGATTCTGACTGACCAAGGCACCTCGTTTATGTCACGAACACTGAAGGAACTGTATGGGTTATTAGGTATTAAGCCGATCCGCACCAGCGTTTATCACCCACAAACGGACGGCTTAGTGGAATGGTTTAATCGCACCCTTAAAAACATAATTAAGAAATTTGTAAGTGAGGACACGCGTAACTGGGATAAATGGCTCGAACCCTTGCTCTTTGCAGTGCGAGAAGTCCCCCAAGCCTCCACGGGGTTCTCCCCGTTTGAATTACTATATGGGCGTAAGCCGCGTGGCATTTTAGATGTGCTGCGAGAAAATTGGGAGGAGGGACTTTCACCAAGCAAAAATGAAATTCAATATGTTATTGACCTGCGCGCAAAACTCCACACACTCACACAACTAACCCAGGAGAATTTGCGGCAGGCCCAAGAACGGCAAACCCGCCTGTACGACAAGGGTACGCGCCTTAGAGAGTTTGCACCGGGAGAGAAGGTACTCGTACTCTTGCCCACATCGAGCTCTAAATTAGTCGCCAAGTGGCAAGGACCCTTTGAGGTCACACGGCGAGTCGGGGACGTCGACTATGAGGTGAAATGAACGGACAGGGGTGGGGCGCTACAGATTTACCACCTCAACCTACTCAAACTCTGGAACGAGGAGGTCCCCGTGGCGTTGGTGTCGGTGGTTCCAGAGAAGGCGGAGCTGGGGCCGGAGGTTCAAAAAGGAACATTGGCATCACGTCCCTCTCCGGTCCCCTGTGGAGACCACCTCTCCCCGACCCAACTCGCGGAGGTTGCCCAGTTGCAGACCGAGTTTTCGGACGTGTTCTCGCCCCTGCCCGGCCGCACTAACCTCATAGAGCACCACATTGAGACGCCCCCGGGGGTGGTAGTGCGTAGCCGCCCTTACAGGTTACCCGAACACAAGAAAAAGGTAGTTCGGGAAGAACTCGAGGCCATGCTCGAAATGGGCATCGTCGAGGAGTCCCACAGTGACTGGAGCAGCCCGGTGGTCTTGGTACCCAAGGCCGACGGGTCGGTCCGGTTCTGTGTGGACTATAGAAAAGTCAACGCGGTGTCTAAATTCGATGCGTACCCAATGCCTCGTATTGATGAGTTGCTCGATCGGCTAGGCACGGCTCGTTTTTACTCGACACTGGATTTAACAAAGGGTTATTGGCAGATCCCCTTGACTCCATTATCCCGTGAAAAAACGGCCTTTTCCACACCGTTCGGCTTACACCAATTCGTCACACTTCCTTTTGGGCTGTTTGGGGCGCCTGCTACGTTTCAGCGGCTGATGGACAGGGTCCTCCGCCCCCATGCCACCTATGCGGCCGCGTACTTGGATGATATTATTATTTATAGTAATGACTGGCCGCGGCACCTCCAACACCTGAGGGCCGTCCTTAGGTCGCTGAGGCGGGCGGGTCTCACGGCCAACCCGAAGAAGTGTGCGATTGGGCGGGTGGAAGTACGGTATCTGGGCTTCCACTTGGGCAACAGGCAGGTGCGTCCCCAAATTAACAAGACTGCAGCGATTGCGGCCTGCCCGAGGCCCAAGACCAAAAAGGGGGTGAGACAGTTCCTGAGGCTGGCTGGCTATTATCGTAGGTTTATACCTAATTATTCGGACGTCACCAGCCCGCTGACTGATCTGACTAAAAAGGGGGCACCAGATCCGGTCCAGTGGACGGAGCAATGCCAGCGGGCTTTTTCTAAGGTTAAGGCTGCACTGTGTGGGGGGCCACTTTTACACTCCCCTGACTTTTCTCTCCCTTTTATGTTGCAGACGGATGCGTCGGACAGAGGGCTGGGGGCTGTTTTGTCCCAGCAGGTGGAGGGGGAGGATCGCCCTGTCTTGTACATTAGCCGCAAGCTGTCGGTGCGTGAGGGGCACTACAGTACCATCGAAAAGGAGTGCCTGGCAATCAAGTGGGCGGTCCTCACCCTCCGGTACTACCTGCTGGGACGCCCTTTCACCCTCTGTTCGGACCACGCGCCCCTCCAGTGGCTCCACCGAATGAAGGATGCCAATGCGCGGATCACCCGTTGGTATCTGGCACTCCAACCCTTTAACTTCAAGGTGATCCACAGGCCGGGGGCACAGATGGTCGTGGCGGACTTCCTCTCCCGTCAAGGGGGGGGGGGGGGAGTCGGCTGCGGGCCGGCTGCCCGGCCTGAGTCGGGCGGTGGGGGTATGTGGCAGCGGGGGCGTGGTCTAGCATCGGTCTGTGACAGGAGGGCGGAGTCGGGGAAGTTAAGTGGCAGAATCATTACACCTGTTGTTAATTGATGTGTTTGTGTGTCTTCCCAGTGACCGCGCCCTTCTTAAGGAGAGAGAGTGAGAGCAGAGGGAGTCTCTCCACAGCAGATAGCTGATGTGTGCGCGTGTGTGTATTGACAGCTGAAAAGTTGAATAAAGAGGTTTTTTTGTACTCTCAGTTCTGTCCTGCCGTCCTTCTGTGCTCCACCCATTTACACGAACTGCCACAGACAGTAAACAGTGGACTGGTTTCATTGAAGACTGACATAGTTGACTGTAGTGATAAGCAATGCGCTCCTGCAATCATACCAGTTCGAGTCAAACTAAACAACTCCAATCATGTAGTCTAGACATATGCTTTCCTTGACCCAGGGAGTTCGGCAACGTTTTGCACAGAACAGCTTAGAAAGAAGTTGGATGCCAAGGGCAAGAACACACAGATACTTCTGCACACAATGGGGCAAAAAAAAAAAACCTGTGAACAGCCTAGTAGTCAAGGGCCTGGCAGTGTGTAGTCTGGAGGGTAAGGACTTCATAGACCTACCATAAGTTTTCACTCAGCAAGAAATTCCAGTCAGCAAGGAACACATCCCTAGACAAGATGATGTTAGGAAATGGCCCTATCTTCAGGATGTCCGGATACCCAACATTGATGCTGGAATTGACCTTCTTATAGGGATAAATGCACCCAAATTAATGGAACCTTGGAGAATCATCAATAGCCAGGGTAATGGGCTCTTTCCTATCAAGACACTGCTAGGTTGGGTGGTGAATGGACTTCTCCATAGTGATGATGCATGCTTCAACAAGCAAGGTCAAAAACATGTCCATGTGCATAGGATATCTGTTGAAAAACTGAGTGAGCTTCTAATTCAGCAGTACAACCATGATTTCCCTGAAAAGGGTTTTGAGGAAAAGAAGCAAATGTCAGTTGAAGACACCAGATGGAAATAATAATGAAAAAATAATGGAAAGCTCTGTGAAGATGGTTAATGGACACTATCAGTTACCTTTGCCATTCAAGAAGAACAATCCTACAGTACCAAACAATTGTCTCCTGGCAGAGCAACGTGCCTTGTCATTGAAAAGGAAGTTTCAGAGGAACAGTGACTTTCACAGGGAATACATAGCCTTTATGGACACTGTTCTGTCAAGTGGACATGCTGAACTTGTGCCACAAGCCCAAGTGAAACAGGAAAATGGAAAGGTGTGGTACATACCTCATCATGGTGTGTTTCATCCGAAGAAGGGGAGTTTACGTGTGGTGTTTGACTGCTCCGCAGCTTATCAAGGGACCTCACTGAATACTGAGCTTCTTCAAGGCCCCAATCTTACAAACACCTTACTTGGAGTTTTAGTCGCTTTCGCCTGGGCAGAATTGCCATCATAGCTGATGTGGAAAAAATGTTCCATCAAGTGAAAGTCCCACCTCATTACATGAACTTCCTGCGCTTCCTTTGGTGGCCTGATAGGGATATCAGTCAACCACTGAAAGAATACAGGATGGTGGTACATCTTTTTGGTGCAAGATCATCATCCAGCTGTGCAAGTTATGCTTTAAAGAGGACAGCTGAGGATAACATAGGGTGCTTCTCAGTTGAAGCAACTAACACAGTCAAAAACAACTTTTATGTGGATGATCTGCTGAAAGCTGTTGATATAGAAAGCCATGCTATTAAGCTCTGCAGGGAGTTGAAGTTACTCTGTGCAACTGGAGGTTTCAAGTTGACCAAATGGATTAGTAACAAAGCTGTCCTGACCTCCATTCCTGAGTCTGAAAGCGCAAAGGATATAAGGAATCTTGACCTTGATGATCTGCCAATTGAGAGAGCACTGGGTGTGCAATGGTGTGTCAAGGAAGATACCTTCACATTTCAGGTGACCATCAAAGAGCGTCCATGCAGTAGGCATGGAATTCTGTCCATGGTCAGTTCCATATATGATTCACTTGGATTCCTTGCACCTCTCACCTTTACAGCAAAATCCATTCTACAGGAGTTATGCAAGCTGAACATTGGATGAGATGAAGAATTGCCAGAAGTCCATGCTCAAGCCTGGAAGAAATGGTGGCAACATCTTCCAAGAGTGAGGGAATTCAAGGTCAGCAGATGTTGTACCAGACTACTTTGGAAGTGTCAAAATGGCACAGATGCACCATTTCTGTGATGCGAGTGAATTTGGGTATGGTACAGTTACCTACCTGAGATTGACCAGCTGCAGCAAGGTCCACGTCACCTTTCTAATAGGAAAGGCCCGAGTTGCACCTCTAAAGCTGATGACCACACCACAGATGGAGCTTACTGCTGCTGTTCTGGCAGTACATATGGACAGGATGCTGTCTGAGGAGTTGCAGATGGATTTGGAAGCATCTCTTTTTTGGACAGATAGCATGACTGTTCTAAGGTACATTCGAAATGAAAGCAGAAGATTACAAACCTTTGTGGCCAATCGTATGAACATCATCAGAAGTGCCTCGGAAGTGTCTCAGTGGAAGTACGTAGTAACAAAACTGAATCCTGCTGATTATGCCTCCCGGGGACTGCATGTGGACGCAAAGGAAAAGGAAAGACTTAGATCAATGGCCCAGAATTTTTAAAGGAACTACCCCAATGCTGGCCAGACCCTCCTGTTGAACTTGTCTTGTCTCCAGATGATCCTGAATTGAGAAAAGGAGTTATCAGTGTTAATGTTGCTGTGAAGGAAAACCATGATGCTACTACTTACCTGATGAATTACATGTCAACATGGATGAAGCTCAAGAAAGCTGTGGCATGGATCCTCAGATTGAAGTCTATTCCTTTGGATCTTGTTAAAAAATTCAAGAAAGACAAAGATCAAAACAAGCATGTTATGATCACAAGAAAACAGAAACAAGAAAAAAAACTGGTCCATATATGCTATCGGTCAATGACATGGAAAATGCTGAGGTGGCATTTGTACAGTTTTGTCAGAGGCAAGGCTTTCCAAAAGAGAGGGCTTGTTTGCAGAGAGGTACAGTGGGGCAAAAAAGTATTTAGTCAGTCACCAATTGTGCAAGTTCTCCCACTTAAAAAGATGAGAGAGGCCTGTAATTTTCATCATAGCTACACTTCAACTATGAGAGACAGAATGGGGGGAAAGAATCCAGGAAATCACATTGTAGGATTTTTAATGAATTAATTGGTAAATTCCTCGGTAAAATAAGTATTTGGTCACCTACAAACAAGCAAAATTTCTGGCTCTCACAGACCTGTAACAACTTCTTTAAGAGGCTCCTCTGTCCTCCACTCGTTACCTGTATTAATGGCACCGGTTTGAACTCGTTATCAGTATAAAAGACACCTGTCCACAACCTCAAACAGTCACACTCCAAACTCCACTATGGCCAAGAACAAAGAGCTGTCAAAGGACACCAGAAACAAAATTGTAGACCTGCACCAGGCTGGGAAGACTGAATCTACAATAGGTAAGCAGCTTGGTGGGAAGAAATCAACTGTGGGAGCAATTATTAGAAAATGGAAGACATACAAGACCACTGATAATCTCCCTCGATCTGGGGCTCCACGCAAGATCTCACCCCGTGGGGTCAAAATGATCACAAGAACGGTGAGCAAAAATCCCAGAACCACACGGGGGGACCTAGTGAATGACCTGCAGAGAGCTGGGACCAAAGTAACAAAGGCTACCATCAGTAACACACTACGCCGCCAGGGACTCAAATCCTGCAGTGCCAGACGTGTCCCCCTGCTTAAGCCAGTACATGTCCAGGCCCGTCTGAAGTTTGCTAGAGAGCATTTGGATGATCCAGAAGAGGATTGGGAGAATGTCATATGGTCAGATGAAACCAAAATAGAACTTTTTGGTAAAAATTCAACTTGTCGTGTTTGGAGGAGAAAGAATGCTGAGTTGCATCCAAAGAACGCCATACCTACTGTGAAGCATGGGGGTGGAAACATCATGCTTTGGGGCTGTTTTTCTGCAAAGGGACCAGGACGACTGATTCGTGTAAAGGAAAGAATGAATGGGGCCATGTATCGTGAGATTTTGAGTGAAAACCTCCTTCCATCAGCAAGGGCATTGAAGATGAAACGTGGCTGGGTCTTTTAGCATGACAATGATCCCAAACAGACCGCCCAGGCAATGAAGGAGTGGCTTCGTAAGAAGCATTTCAAGGTCCTGGAGTGGCCTAGCCAGTCTCCAGATCTCAACCCCATAGAAAATCTTTGGAGGGAGTTGAAAGTCCGTGTTGCCCAGTGACAGCCCCAAAACATCACTGCTCTAGAGGAGATCTGCATGGAGGAATGGGCCAAAATACCAGCAACAGTGTGTGAAAACCTTGTGAAGACTTACAGAAAACATTTGACCTCTGTCATTGCCAACAAAGGGTATACAGTATAACAAAGTATTGAGATGAACTTTTGTTATTGACCAAATACTTATTTTCCACCATAATTTGCAAATAAATTCTTTAAAAATCAGACAATGTGATTTTCTGGATTTTTTTTTCTCATTCTGGCTCTCATAGTTGAAGTGTACCTATGATGAAAATTACAGGCCTCTCTCATCTTTTTAAGTGGGAGAACTTGCACAATTGGTGACTGACTAAATACTTTTTTGCCCCACTGTATGCAGTGTGTGAGTAGAAACAGCACCATCTTCAGGTTGGATCCTTTTCTTGATGATGGCATCTTGAGGGTCGGTGGCCGTCTCAGCAAAATGGCAATGCCCAGCGAACAAAAACATCCTGCGATCCTCCTTAAAGACCACCATGTTTCCAAGCTCTTACTTCAGCATATCCATCATGAAGTTGGACACAGTGGAAGGAATTTCATGCTTTCCCGACTCAGACAAAGGGCACTAGATTCCTTGTGCCAATGCTTTGGCCAGAAAGGTCATTCATGAATGCACAACATGCAGAAAATTCAGCTCCAGTGCAGGTGAACAGAAAATGGCAGACCTTCCTGTTGATAGGTTGACCCCTGACCTTTCACCTTTTACTCATGTAGGGGTTGATTATTTTGGACTACTGGAAATCAAACGAAGCCGTAGCCTTGTGAAGCACTATGGAGTGATTTTTACGTGTCTTACCAGCCGTGCTATACATCTGGAAGTTGAAAATTCACTTGATACTGATTCTTGTATCCATGCCTTCAGACGTTTCATTGCCAGAAGAGGGCAGGTGTCTGAACTGCGATTGGACAAGGGAACAAATTTTGTTGCAACGGAAAAGGAACTAAAAGAGGCTCTGAAATCCTGGAACATACAACAGATTGAACAGAGTCTGCTCCAAAAGGGAGTGAAATGGACTTTCAATCCACCCCATGGTGCCCATTATGGAGGAATATGGGAGAGGCTTATTTGCATGGTCAAAAGAATACTCCAGTCAATCACCAGTCAACAGCATTTGGATGATGAGGGCCTTCAGACTGTAATGTGTGAGGTTGAGGCCATTCTAAATAGCCGTCCACTCACAACTGTCTCTGACAATCCAAATGACTTGGAACCACTAACACCTAACCATTTACTGCAACTCAAGGTGCAGCCAGGTCTTCCTCCAGGATTGTTTGTGAAAGAAGACCTTTATGTCAGACGTCGCTGGAGGCAGACACAATACATTGCTGATTTATTCTGGAAACGATGGGTCAGAGAGTATATTCTTCTTCTACAAACACTGCAAAAGTGGTCTCGTGTCAGACGCAACTTCCGTGAAGGAGACATTGTGCTGGTAGCTGACGCCACAGCACCAAGAGGATCATGGATGTTGGCCAGAATCATTGAAGCCCTCCCTGATTCCAAAGGCTTGGTGCGCAGCGTAAGGGTTCAAACAAAGATGAGCCAGCTTGAGAGACCTGTCAGTAAGATCTGTTTGCTGGTAGAGGGCCCGCAACCTAAGACTGATTGAGGCCTCACTGAATTGTGCATGGGCATACTATACACTCACATGCAGATGCATACACTGATTCTTACACACAGTTTTGTAAATAGTATATGGCTCCTTTAGAAAATTTACATTTTGTTTATTATAGCTCACTTCCTGCAGTCGCTATAAGGGGCCGGCTGTGTAGGAGCCATTTTGTGTTGAAACTAAAGTTAGATTCAATATGTACTATAGGAGTACAGATTATTAGTTGATATGTTGGGTCTTTTATTTTGCCTGAGGACTATTAGTTTGATAGCCCTTTGGTAGGCCTTAAGGATAAGATGGCTGCCACTAACCTTTGACCTCAGTCTACTTGAACAAAGGAGTTGAGGACTTGAGCAGCAAAAAAGTTCTTTACAGGCTACACAGATTATTTTTTACTTAATTAGATGTCTTTATCTTTGTTTGGATTATTGGAGTCCTCCAGTTTCTACTATTTGTTTGTCCTGCTCCTACCTGCCTGCCATATTCACCCACCTGCCTGCCATACTCACCCACCTGCCTGCCATATTCACCCACCTGCCTGCCATACTCACCCACTTGCCTGCCATACTCACCTGCCTGCTTATCATCCCATTTCAACCAAAAGGGTACAATTAAAAATTTCTTGGATAGCCAGTCAAAGAAGCGTGATAATCAAGTCCAATCGAATGGCTATTTAACCAATTTGGAAATTTGAAAATACGCCATTACACTCATTATTCATGTTTGTATTTGATGTATTGTTGTGAATTGGGATGTAAAACATGTCTCACTCTGCAGGAAACGGCATCAGACACATCGGACAGCATTCCAGTCTTAATCCGTTTGATTCCGATCCTCTTTCCGACATTCCGGCTTCATTACTAATTTCAGGTTCAGATCCAGATGTCATTCCAGATCCAGGCACTGCTCCTGCTTCACCCTCATGCTCCGGACCAGAATGTTCCGTTCCAGATTTTCCTGCAGTGGCTCCATTCACATCCTGCTCACACTCACTAACATCAGACTGATCGTTCCGCTGACTGAGGGATTTTGGAGCGCTGTGGACCGAGAAGCAGCCGGTTCGGTTCTGTGGACTGGGAGTGGAGACGGAAGATGATAGGGGGAGACTGGAGTGAGGAAGGGGATAGGGAGCGAGTGGATTTGGAAAGGGAGCAACACCTTCATCCAGACTGCACCAGCGCCGCTCAAACCATTCCTCCTCTTTCTGAAAAAAAAACAAAACAACCAAAACCCATACAAATATGAACACAATATTTAATTTCATTTTATTTGTTATTTTGGAAGTGTGTGTGTGTGTGTGTGTGTGTGTGTGTGTAGAATTCCGAGTAATTCCAGCACTGATCCTACATTTTCTTATAAATGAACACGCCAATATTGAATGCTGAGAAAGTTCTGTTCACACACATTCTGCACTTCAGCTCCTGTGTGTGTGTGTTCCACTGAATAATGCATCTTCTGCTACGTCTCATTAGCTGTCCATCTCTCTGCAAACTCAAGTGCGATGTATCCGGAGCTGAAACCTGCCAAACCAGCACTAAACCCATTCGGCGCCGTCCATCACCCCGTTTCCATGGACACCACCACCAAAATCCACCCATCATCCTCACACACTGCTCTGTGCTTCACACTAATTGGCAGCCATTCTGACAGCAGGAGTGTGAAGCAAGTGTTTTTCCTCAGGGGAGAAACTCGGCACTGCAGACTCACAGAGCCACAGCCAGAAAAAAATTTATATAAATAAAATAAAATAATGGATGCTGAGATCAGCTTCACACACACACACACACACACACACACACACACACACACACACACACACATCACTTCCACTTCATATCTCAGTAATCACATGATTCATGTGTGAAACATACATGTGTTTTTTGGGGGCTAAGCAGAGAAGCAACGTGTTTCTACCTTCTTCCTCCTTGGGTGTGTCACAGCCCAAAGAACCATAGAATAAAAAGTTTTGAAATTCGGCACCCTGATTGGGGACAGTCCCTTGATTCACCAAGTTTCATGTTTGCATGTCGACTGCTGTCACGCCACCAATGGGTCAAAGTTGGAGGTGTGTTTATGCGTCTATAACCTTTGACCCGTATGCCTGATTTTCCAAAATGAGGCATCATCAGATTCCTTGGCTCAAGCTGAATTCAACACATGATGTGAATTTTTTTTTTCCACAGGCCACTTTTGTCTAATTTCCAACAAATTTACTACAGATGATCTTCAGACCAACCTTCACAGAAGTTATCAGATGAATTTTTGATTTTCAAAAACATTTTTACATGACAGCCAATCGAATTCAGGGTTCCCGCGGGTCCTTAAAAAGTCTTAAATACAACTTTCGGTTTTCAAGGCCTAAAAACGTCTTAAATTGTTTGGAATGACTGGAATTTTCGAAAGGGAGGTATTAAATTTAATATTGGACCAAACGAGTGAAATGTCTCCATCCAGTTTGGGGTATTTTTTTAACCATAATTTTAAAAGTGACCAGCGCACCTTTTGGGGGCAGCATTGGTTCTGTGCGTTCTGTGCATTCCGTAGATCAAGAGCTAACGTTAGGAGGCTACTGGAGGCAGTGTGGTGCGGTGTGGTGCGGTGGAGGCAGTGTGGGTGTGGTGCGGTGGGTGTGGTGCGGTGGGTGTGGTGCGGTGGAGGCAGTGTGGGTGTGGTGTGGTGCGGTGCGGTGTGGTGGGTGTGGTGAAGAGTGAGAGATGCGCAGGTAGCTTACGCGGGCGCTAGAAAGCGTTGATAATTATGGGAAGATGTCTGTTTAACGACAAGTGGTTGGGGGATGACAAATACCCCCAAAATAAGGAGAAGAATCGTTTGCGATTAAGGCTACGTTCACACTGCAGGCTGAAGTGACTCAAATCCGATCTTTTCGCCTATATGTGACCTGTATCCAATCTTTTATTGACAATATGAACGACACAGATCCGATTTTTTCAAATCCGACCCAGGCCGTTTGGATATGTGGTGCTAATTCCGATTCCTATCCGCTCTTTTCATATGCGACTTCAGTCTGAACCGCCAGGTCGCATTCATCCGACTTACACGTCATCAACAAGCCACAAACGTCACTATTCTGCGCTGAAGTAGGCGGCGGGTCTCTCAAAAAAAGTTACAACAACATGGCGCATAATCACGGGCGCAGATAGAGGGTGGGACGAGTCATATTTAAATTCACCTCGTTCGGTCCCCCCCACTTATAGGGAGGAAAAAACGTCTATGCTGTCTTTCTTTGCATAAGGCAAACCTCACGGAAAAATCAAAAGACTAATTACCATTCGGTTTATTGAGGTGCACAGCAGTGTATACATATAGTTGCAACAACTCACATAAAACAAAACAAAGACTGATATTCGGTTGGTTGAGCTGCGCAGACTGCACAGGTTGCGAGCTCGAGCTTGGTTGCTATGGTTACTAACAACAAGTTTGACAGGCATGTTGGGGTTGGTTTGCTGGCAGCTTTGTCCCCCCCAGTTTTTTGTCCCTCCCAGTTCTAAAAACGTATCTGCGCCCCTGCGCATGACATCAATGCGAGGGACGCTTCGGGCTGTGAAGGTTCTGAATCTTCTCAATGGAAGGACGCAGAGGTTAGGGAGCTGATTTCCATTTGGGGGGATACAGCTATTCAAGCTAGATTGGATGAGTCATACCGCAACCGGGCGGTTTTACTTCCGTAAACACTGGCCATGCTCACTGCGTGTGACGTCGTCGTATCCTGCAGTGCGCATGCAGAACACTTTTAGGTCGCTTTTCATTCATACTGAGGATCACATACAAGTCGCATATATTTGTTAATGTGAACGACCTCACAAAAAAATCGGATTTCACAAAAAAATCGGAATTGAGCATTAAGCCTTGCAGTGTGAACGTAGCGAAAAAGCGCTGGATCGCACAAATGTGTTTAAAGACGGTACCGCAGCGCTGGGGCCACGGCGGACTGGGAAACTGGTTTTTCATGGACACGAGGCGCGCGCGTGTTAGAGGTCAAGCGCTCCGGAGTGAAACGCAGGGGGGTTCGCGCATGCGCACAAGAGTCAGGTGGAAAATGGGACTTATAGGAAATACTACTACTAATAATAATGATTAGCATCATTTTTTACATAATTAACATTGTTTATTGTACTAAGTTTAATATAAATATATAAACAACATTTATTTCAAAACTCAATTAAAAAGAACTCCAGAAAATACAATAATTCTAAATATAGTACAATATAAATAATTTGTATAAAACGTTTTTTAGTTTTATTACCTATCATCTACAACAGTGTTTTTAATATAATAATAAGAATAATATTAACAACCACTGATAATAATTAGTAGTAGTAATTATTATTGATTATTAATCATTACTACTTATGAATTAGTGATTAATAAGTACTAGGGATGTTAAATGTTATAAAATTAAGTTATTAAAAATTATTACAAATAATTATTAAAAAGTAGCAATTGGTAGAATACAAACAAATTAAATAGTGAACACTGACATAAAATAACTGTACTACTACTACTAATAATAATAATACTTGTTGTTAATGTTATTATTATTATCAGTACAATTGTTATATCAATGTTCACTATTAAAAACAAATTATTATCTATAATCCATGAATAATTGTTTGTATCACTACTACTACTACTAATAATAATAATAATAATTACTACTTTTTTAATAATAATTTTAACTAATCTTATAACTCAATTTTATAGCATTTAAATAATCACTACTTATTAATTATTAGTATAATTAAGTAGTAGTTGATAATAATTACTAATTAATTATTAAATTAAATTTTGATAATCACTGCTTATTAATTAAGTAGTAATTAATAATACTGAATTATAATGATAGCTACTCTATTAATTATTAATTAATATAGCTAATAAGTAGTGATTATTAAAATGTAATAAAATTGAGTTAATTTTTTTATTATTATTTAAAAAGTAGTTAGTAGTAGTAGTAGTAATACAAACAATTATTCATGGATTATAGATAATAATTAATGATTATTTTTGAATAATGAACATTGATGTAACAATTGCACTGATGATTAGTTTACAGTTATTACAACACATTGATTAATATTGATAATGGTTATGAAAGGTGACAGTAGTTTTTCTGTGTTTAATGTAACGCTCTGATGATTGTATGGCTGCATAAACAGGTTTACGCTGTTACCTGCTATAATGCAGAAGATACTCGAGAACTTCCTCAGCCAGCTGTATACTGTACCACACTCACACTGATTTTGCTGTCGGACGCTAAATCACACATCAAAGATGATCTTTGGGGATTGAAATAATGCCGGCTAAGGTTGTTCAGCTGGTTCTACTTGCCGTTTATTGTTTTGGTTTTTGAAATGATTCCTGGTGTTTTCTCCAGTAAACCCCAGTCTTCTCCTTGCTGCTACAGTAGTTCTGCAGCCCAAAACACACGACTTTGCTTCAGCTGTTTGCTGTCTAACAGTTGCCATTGATGCACCCTGTTGTTCACCAATTGTGTGCATTCTTCTTAAAGTTAGTAAAAAAATATATATATATTGCAGAAAACATGTCTGTGAAGATTCTCAGTCATCCAGGTCATAGTAAACTGCGGGTGGTAGAAAAGGGCAACTGGACTTGCTTGAAGATTCTTGAAAACGTTTCACCTCTCATCCGAAAGGCTTCCTCAGTTCTGTCTGACTAATAATATGTATTGCAGAAAACAGTTTTAAGTTGTCGTATTTATCATTTTCTTTGCCATGGTACAGTCTTAATTTTTCCATTTAGAGGTCTTGAAAAGGTCTTAAAAGTCTTTAAATTTGTACTTGAAAAATGTGCAGATACCCTGGAATTCAGGGGCAAAGCCACCAAACAGGAAGTAAGCGCATGTCTCAGCAACGCTTTGATGTGGTGACACCAAACTTGGTATGTGGACTTGAGAAACCTTCCTGAAGATGTGCAAAATAAATGAGTTATTTGACCACTGGGGGTCACTGCAATAAGCGAGAACAGATTTTTGCATTGTAAGAGCTGCTGTGTTTCCCTTCAGGAAAGTGATTCTTGTGTCAGGTGATACTTTGGGAGATTCCAAATATGAGATGTGACAAATTGTCATCTCAACTTAACTGATACAGCTTCCATTTTTTTAATAAAAAAATTTAAGAGAATTTTCACAGGCCACAAGTTTTGTCCAATTCATCAAACTTGGCACAGATCATCTTCAGAAGCCTCAAAAAAAGTTCTCTGATGCATTTTTGATTTTCAAAAATCCATCCATTACAGCTAAATCAAAAGCAAACGCTCCAAACAGGATGTGAGGTCATATCTCAGTGACGCCCAATATTTGCCCTGTTGCTTGTTTGGCCCCCTCATCGCTGCTTGTAGCTAGATTAGAATTGGACATTTTTCCACATGTATAACCTGCTTTTTTGTTTAAGTAATTTTATTTAGTGTAAATAACTATTTTTCATGTGCTATTTGAGGATGAACACTTTCACGTGTTTTTCACACACATGCTTTTTCACAGTTATGTGTGAAAAAAAAACCAACTTCTGATCACATGTTAAGTGCTGTGGGAATACAGTGGTACTTGAAAGTTTGCGAACCCTTTAGAATTTTCTACAACCCCGATTCCAAAAAAGTTGGGACAAAGTACAAATTGTAACTAAAAACGGAATGCAATGATGTGGAAGTTTCAAAATTCCATATTTTATTCAGAATAGAACATAGATGACATATCAAATGTTTAAACTGAGAAAATGTATCATTTAAAGAGAAAAATTAGGTGATTTTAAATTTCATGACAACAACACATCTCAAAAAAGTTGGGACAAGGCCATGTTTCCCACTGTGAGACATCCCCTTTTCTCTTTACAACAGTCTGTAAACGTCTGGGGACTGAGGAGACAAGTTGCTCAAGTTTAGGGATAGGAATGTTAACCCATTCTTGTCTAATGTAGGATTCTAGTTGCTCAACTGTCTTAGGTCTTTTTTGTCGTATCTTCCGTTTTATGATGCGCCAAATGTTTTCTATGGGTGAAAGATCTGGACTGCAGGCTGGCCAGTTCAGTACCCGGACCCTTCTTCTACGCAGCCATGATGCTGTAATTGATGCAGTATGTGGTTTGGCATTGTCATGTTGGAAAATGCAAGGTCTTCCCTGAAAGAGACGTCGTCTGGATGGGAGCATATGTTGCTCTAGAACCTGGATATACCTTTCAGCATTGATGGTGTCTTTCCAGATGTGTAAGCTGCCCATGCCACACGCACTAATGCAACCCCATACCATCAGAGATGCAGGCTTCTGAACTGAGCGCTGATAACAACTCAGGTCGTCCTTCTCCTCTTTAGTCCGAATGACACGGCGTCCCTGATTTCCATAAAGAACTTCAAATTTTGATTCGTCTGACCACAGAACAGTTTTCCACTTTGCCACAGTCCATTTTAAATGAGCCTTGGCCCAGAGAAGACGTCTGCGCTTCTGGATCATGTTTAGATACGGCTTCTTCTTTGAACTATAGAGTTTTAGCTGGCGATGGCGGATGGCACGGTGAATTGTGTTCACAGATAATGTTCTCTGGAAATATTCCTGAGCCCATTTTGTGATTTCCAATACAGAAGCATGCCTGTATGTGATGCAGTGCCGTCTAAGGGCCCGAAGATCACGGGCACCCAGTATGATTTTCTGGCCTTGACCCTTACGCACAGAGATTCTTCCAGATTCTCTGAATCTTTTGATGATATTATGCACTGTAGATGATGATATGTTCAAACTCTTTGCAATTTTACACTGTCGAACTCCTTTCTGATATTGCTCCACTATTTGTCGGTGCAGAATTAGGGGGATTGGTGATCCTCTTCCCATCTTTACTTCTGAGAGCCGCTGCCACTCCAAGATGCTCTTTTTATACCCAGTCATGTTAATGACCTATTGCCAATTGACCTAATGAGTTGCAATTTGGTCCTCCAGCTGTTCCTTTTTTGTACCTTTAACTTTTCCAGCCTCTTATTGCCCCTGTCCCAACTTTTTTGAGATGTGTTGCTGTCATGAAATTTCAAATGAGCCAATATTTGGCATGAAATTTCAAAATGTCTCACTTTCGACATTTGATATGTTGTCTATGTTCTATTGTGAATACAATATCAGTTTTTGAGATTTGTAAATTATTGCATTCCGTTTTTATTTACAATTTGTATTTTGTCCCAACTTTTTTGGAATCGGGGTTGTATATTTCTGCATAAATATAACCTAAAACATCATCAGATTTTCACACAAGTCCTAAAAGTAGATAAAGAGAACCCAGTTAAACAAATGAGACAAAAATATTATACTTGGTCATTTATTTATTGAGGAAAATGATCCAATATTACATATCTGTGAGTGTCAAAAGTATGTGAACCTCTAGGATTAGCAGTTAATTTGAAGGTGAAATTAGAGTCAGGTGTTTTCAATCAATGGGATGACAATCAGGTGTGAATGGGCACCCTGTTTTATTTAAAGAACAGGGATCTATCAAAGTCTGATCTTCACAACACATGTTTGTGGAAGTGTATCATGGCACGAACAAAGGAGATTTCTGAGGACCTCAGAAAAAGCGTTGTTGATGCTCATCAGGCTGGAAAAGGTTACAAAACCATCTCTAAAGAGTTTGGACTCTACCAATCCACAGTCAGACAGATTGTGTACAAATGGAGGAAATTTAAGACCATTGTTACCCTCCCCAGGAGTGGTCGACCAACAAAGATCACTCCAAGAGCAAGGCGTGTAATAGTCGGCGAGGTCACAAAGGACCCCAGGGTAACTTCTAAGCAACTGAAGGCCCCTCTCACATTGGCTAATGTTCATGAGTCCACCATCAGGAGAACACTGAACAACAATGGTGTGCATGGCAGGGTTGCAAGGAGAAAGCCACTGCTCTCCAAAAAGAACATTGCTGCTCGTCTGCAGTTTGCTAAAGATCACGTGGACAAGCCAGAAGGCTATTGGAAAAATGTTTTGTGGACGGATGAGAACAAAATAGAACTTTTTGGTTTAAATGAGAAGCGTTATGTCTGGAGAAAGGAAAACACTGCATTCCAGCATAAGAACCTTATCCCATCTGTGAAACATGGTGGTGGTAGTATCATGGTTTGGGCCTGTTTTGCTGCATCTGGGCCAGGACGGCTTGCCATCATTGATGGAACAATGAATTCTGAATTATACCAGCGAATTCTAAAGGAAAATGTCAGGACATCTGTCCATGAACTGCATCTCAAGAGAAGGTGGGTCATGCAGCAAGACAACGACCCTAAGCACACAAGTCGTTCTACCAAAGAATGGTTAAAGAAGAATAAAGTGAATGTTTTGGAATGGCCAAGTCAAAGTCCTGACCTTAATCCAATGGAAATGTTGTGGAAGGACCTGAAGCGAGCAGTTCATGTGAGGAAACCCACCAACATCCCAGAGTTGAAGCTGTTCTGTACGGAGGAACGGGCTAAAATTCCTCCAAGCCGGTGTGCAGGACTGATCAACAGTTACCACAAACGTTTAGTCGCAGGTATTGCTGCACAAGGGGGTCACACCAGATACTGAAAGCAAAGGTTCACATACTTTTGCCACTCACAGTTATGTAATATTGGATCATTTTCCTCAATAAATAAATGACCAAGTATAATATTTTTGTCTCATTTGTTTAACTGGGTTCTCTTTATCTACTTGTGTGAAAATCTGATTATGTTTTAGGTCATATTTATGCAGAAATATAGAAAATTCTAAAGGGTTCACAAACTTTCAAGCATCACTGTATTTTGTGAAGATGGAGGAAGAGGTCATGTGAGAGTCTTTTTTTTTTAATTAATTGAGTAACTCCGCCCCTCATGGTTAGAAGAACCATTGAGATATTTCCAGACTTAAGTTCCAGGAGGATAAATTTGATTCTCTCAGCAGGTGATGAATGAATTTTGATGTGAATTCGTACCGTAGAGTGTTGAGGGAGATGAGGAACACAGAGCATCATGTCCTGAGATGTAAACTGTGAACAGAAAGCCTGCAGTGTTTCCATCCAGAGCTTCTCCACATCTGAGAGATCAGATGAAGTCCACCATAAAGATCCTGAACCTGCAGGAGAACTACAAAACACACACACAGAAATTAAACACCCACCAGGTGATTAGAACAATGTCATCACTCATCAAATCCCAATACACTCAATGTCAATTATTATAATAATTCATGCACACAACAGTATACATTATTATTACTACATGGCCCTTACAAGACCTCCCCCCTCCCCCACCTGGGTCTCTCTTACCCCTTTTCCACCAAATCAGTTCCAGGGCTGTGTTATGTCCCTCTTCTACCTCTAGGTGGCTGTAGGTTCTCCCGTATTTTTTTGTGTTTTGCCTGTTGATTGTCTTCCAGGTGTTCCCTGTTGGTGGGACGTCTCCAATTGGTCTACCTGGCATGTTGCGCACTATGAATGGGAGCTGTGACCAGGAGCAAGAGGGGTTGTCTTCACGCCAGCAGCTGATGCCGTTATTTACCCTTATCATATTTAGTTATTGTCTTTATTTTTATTTACTATTTTCTTATATTGTAAACCCCTTACTTGTAATAAACCCCCTAGACTTGAGTCTGTTGGTTTTTTGGTCATTCGTGTGTTATGCTGGTTAGCTGGTTGTAACAGGCTGGTTCGGAGCCAGTGCTGGTGCTGGTTCACAACTCGTTCAACTTGCGAGCCAGCTGAGAACCAGTTTGCTTTTCCATCGCTCGCGGTGCCACGTCATTACGTCGCTGTATACGTCAGTTACGTCGCTGTATGCGTCAGTTACATCACTACGTTTGCTTAAACCTTGGCGCAAATATCGAAGCAAAAACAACACGGAAGAGGCAGCAGCAGCAACAACAACAATAATAATAATGGATGACTTCGCGTTTGTACAGCTGCGGCTTCTCGCCGCTTAAAAATGGCGATCTTTCGCGGTCTTGTTATTGTTGTTGGTCTTAACAACTCCGCCCCCCCCCCCCCCCGCTGACGTAAGCGGTTCTTTCCTCTGGCCCAGCAGAGAGTTGGTGCTAGCCTGGAACCGGTTTTTCTGGCCCCAGAGCCAGTTCTTTGTCAGTGGAAACAGAAAACCCGGTTCCAAACTAAGCACTGGCCCCGAACCTCTCATGAGAGGATAAATACCTGATACTCCCTACCAGTCAGACAGAACTGAAGAAGCCTTTCAGATGAGAGGTGAAACGTCTTCAAGAATCTTCAAGCAAGTCCAGTTGCTCTCTTTTACCACCCATAGTTACTATGACCTGGATGACTGAGAATATTCACAGACACATACGGTACATTGCAAAATGCACTGATGATGTCACTCACTGTAAAACCATCACTGTTCGTGCTAACCAGAAGCCTTGGCTGACAGGAGAGGTTCACAGGCTCCTGAGGGCTCGGGACGCAGCCTTTAGGGCTGGTGACACCACAGGACTAGCAACAGCCAGAGCCAACCTGTCCCGCGGCATCAGGGAGGCAAAATGTCAGTACAGTAAGAAAATATCTGGACACTTCAGCAACACCAGAGATGCACAGTCTCTCTTGCGTGGCATTCAAACCCTCACAAACTACAAACCCCCACCACGGACCCGTGAAAGTGACAACACATTGCTAAATTGCCTCAATGACTTCTTTGGACGCTTTGAAACACAAAACAACACACCAGCACAGAAGACCACTCCTCCCCCAGATGAGCAGGCCATATGTCTGGCTCCAGCCAGCGTGGAGAGGACCCTCTCCAGGATCAACCCACGTAAGGCAGCTGGACCAGACAACAAACCTGGTCGTGTTTTGAAGGACTGTGCCATGGAGCTCAAGGATGTCCTCGCTGACATCTTTAACATCTCCCTGAACCAAGCTGTTGTTCCCATGTGTTTTAAAGCCACAACCATAATACCAGTGCCAAAGAAATCCCTCCCATCCAGCTATAATGACTATCAGCCCGTAGCACTGATTTCTATTGTCATGAAGTGCTTTGAGAGGCTGGTCGTGCAGAACATCAAGTCCATCCTCTCTCCCTCCCATGACCCGTTCCAGTTTGCATATAGGTCAAACGGGTCCACAGAGGACGCTATCTCCGCTGCTCTCCACCCAGCCCTCACTCACCTGGACTCAAAGAACACCTATGTGTGAATGCTATTCTTGGATTACAGTTCAGCATTCAACACAATCATTCCCCAGCAGTTAATACAAAAACTCGGAAATTTGGGACTCAACACCTCTCTCTGTAACTGGGTGCTGGATTCTTACAGGGAGGACCTGTTAGAGAACGTGCGGGTCGGCAGTAACACCTCCAGGACCATCATGCTGAGCACAGGGGCCCCACAAGGGTGTGTGCTCAGCCCGCTGCTCTTCACCCTGCTGACCCATGGCTGTGTACCAATCTACAGCACCAACCACATCATCAAGTTTGCAGACAACACGACTGTGGTGGGCCTCATCACTAACAACGATGAAGCCAACTACAGGAATGAGGTGAGCCAACTGGTCCAGTGGAGCAAAGACAACAATCTCTTCCTGAACGTGGGGAAGACCAAAGAGATTGTGGTCGACTTCAGGAGAGGTCACTCACAGCATCCCCCTCTGGCCACTGACAGTGCTGGAGTGGAGAGGGTGAGCAGCACCAAATTTCTGGAGGTGCACATTGCTGAGGACCTTTCCTGGTCCAACAACACCGCATCACTGGCCAAGAAGGATCAAACTCGCCTCTACTTCCTCCGCAAACCGAGGAGTGCACGAGTCCCACCCCTCATCATCTGCTCATTCTACAGGGGCACCATTGAGAGTGTCCTCACTGGCTGCATCACTGCGTGGTATGAAGGCTGCACTGCCTCCTGCCGGAAGACTCTGCAATGCATAGTGAACACGACCAGTAAGATCATTGGTACCCCTCAGCCCTCCCTTACGAACATTTACCACTCCCGCCTCACCCGCAGAGCCATCAGCATCGCTGGTGACACCTCCCACTCTTCACACTCACTCTTCAGCCTCCTGCCCTCAGGGAAAAGGTACCGGAGCCTCCGGGCCTGCTCCACAAGGCTGCTGAACAGCTTCATCCACCAGGCTGTCAGGATGCTGAACTCTGTCCACTACCTACCCCTGGTCTGTAACACATTCACTTACACAAGAACCCGACCTCATACGCTTGCACATCACACCACAATCATTCGCATCATTGTTGTATCTGCTGCTATTGCTCATTTGCACTACTGTCCATGTACACCTCATAAGCTGCTCTTCTAAGCACCTTCTCCGTTACAGTTATAGTACTGTATTTGCACTACTGCTATTTTGTACATTGTTTGATTTTAGAGAGTTATCTCTCTCTCACACACACACACACACACATATATCTCCATCCGATTTTACAAGTAAGGGGAGAGAGAAACAGCATTTCGATTCTCCTGCATGTCCTGGATATACAGTGGAGTGAACTGACAAAAATATTTGAATCTTTTTCTTCTCTTATTATTATGTACAACAGGAGATTAACCCTAGTTTCATTGTACTCATACACGGACAATAAAGGAATTCTATTCTATAATTATACTTATTAATACTGTTTGTATCATTAATATTTATTATCTTCATTAATATGAACAAATAAAAACATTAGTGAGGATAAACTGCTTCTGCTCTGTAATTAGGTTTCACTTTTTAAACATTGCTATCAATGATGCATTCACAAACTGTGTTTATATTTTATTGATTTATTTTTACTGATGATGTTTCATAAGTTTTGGCACTGTCCTACCCCTCAGCTGGCGTGTGCAGCGCTGCGTCCGGGATGCGCAGACTCTCACTCCGAGCTGTGCGCCGAAACTGGGCTGCAGGTTTTATTTCCTCCACCGCAGGTTTTCTTCTTTTGAGTTTGGACATGATTTCTATTTCCTGTGGGGTTTTTTTTTGTTGCTGTTGTTGTTTATTTGTCTTTTTTCTTCAGTAAACAGAGAGCGCTATACCGCCGAATTTAAACAACTTCCGCTTAGCGGGCGCAAAGAAAGATGTTTTATCGTCTCAATACTGCGCAAATAATGCGCAGTCAAAGTCATGCATTTGATTTTAGTATCTATCTATCTATCTATCTATCTATCTATCTATCTATCTATCTATCTATCTATCTATCTATCTGTCTGTCTGTCTGTCTGTCTGTCTGTCTGTCCGTGGCCAAACTGGTTAAAAAGATATATAATATCCTTTAAGACTACTTTAATTCAAAGCTCTTTAGAATTATTCCAGTAAACCTGACTAAAAACACAGAGAGAGAGAGAGAGAGAGAGAGAGAGAGAGAGAGAGAGATGGATGGATGTCTTTATAGCCTGATGATGGAAGCCATAAGGAGGAAAAAGATGGAAAACAGAGAGGAAAATTAAGCATAAAGAGGGAGGTCACCACTAAAATAAATGACCCATATGGCTCCATGAGGAACCTCGGCCCTGAACCCTGGAGAGGATGAGACACGATTTGGAAAAGCTCTGACACGATGAATGAGAAATCCAGAGGAGAGAGTACAATAACAGTTCACAGAGAGAGAGAGAGAGAGATGGATGGATGGATGGATGGAGACACACAGAATGGGTCCAGGAAAGAACACTTATGTCATTAGAACTGTTGTTCTCTGTCTCCATGGTTACGGAACGGGAGATGTAAAAATAGCGGGCAGTAAACACACTCCCAAAAAGCAGCTGAAAAGAAGAGAGAGGGGAAAAAAGACACGAGGAAGGGAACAGGACATTTTTATACAAAATCAGCCAAATCATTGGAAATGTTTATTTTAAAAAAAGGACAGGGGTTCCAGTGTCTTTACTGAGGTGTGCCAAAGGTTTCTGAGGTTAGATTTATCCATTTATCACTCGACTAAAGGCCTTTTTTTCTGATCCAACAGCAGTGGACTCTTCCATGAGGGGTCCAGTAACTCAGCACTGTTCACATTCATTTCATTGTTTACTGAATAATGTGCTTCAAGATGAATAAGTAATAAACTCAGAAGTGACTCATAATTGGAGATTTAGGTATTGCAGGATGACATTAATAACAACAGATACTCAAACACATGGGAGTCGAGAAACTTTCACAGGTGACTAATGCTTCAGGCGACAATCCAGTGAATGAACTGCAAAGTAACTCTGTAATAAACAGCCGAGAATCGACAATATAAAAGTGCAGTCTTATCAACAAAGGGCTGGTGTGGCTGCCCTGAGCTTTTCATTACAGCCAGACTGGACACACACACACACACACCTGATAGTTGATTGGAGAACTGATTAAATAAGTAAAACCAGGTGTAGCTCCTGCTTGGTTGTAACAAAAACCTACAACCACACCAACCCTTTGTGGACAAGACGAAAGACCAGTGACATGCAGTCATCCAGTATACAGTCTAACAGCTTGGTTTAACTGTGTTCGAGGTAATTTCATTAACCAGCACAGCTTTATTTCAGCAAAACTTTCAGGATAACTACATCTCAAAAACCACACAAAAGACCTGAAACTAGCTCAAAACATTCACTGGAAAACTCCCACTCTTTACAACATATCTTACAATAGCAATGGTTCGGTTCTGTACATCATACCCACACCACCTGCATTTAAACTTTACACTTTGTTTGGTGAAATCTGTTAGAAGTATTTAAGTATTTAAACTAACCCAATCTGGCAACCATGTTATTAACTGTCCTGTCTGCTGCAGCCCCACCCACCCCCTGAGCATGGGGCAGCATGATTTCTACCCCAATGTACCTCCATTCGTGCTTGTTGCAGTTCCCATCTTTGACCTTTAGGGTGCAGTAATAACTCTGTGGAGCTGAATGGGGCAGTGGACATGCAACATCTCGAAAGGTGAGTAAATCAATGGAGCATTGAATATTGGCTAAAATCAAGTTAAATCAAGTTTATTTTTATAGTTCTTTTAAATACAGACATTGTCGCAAAGCAGCTTTACAGAAATTTAAAGACTTTAAACATGAGCTAATTTTATCCCTAATTTATCCCCAATGATGAAACCTGAGGCAACAGTGGCAAGAAAAAACTCCCTCAGACGACACGAGGAAGAAACCTCGAGAGGACCCAGACTCTAAAGGGAACCCACCCTCATCTGGGTGATAACAGATAGCGTGATTATAAATAACTCACTTCTATAACTGTGTCCTATAGAGTCACAAAGTACAACTGTGTAACCAGGAAATTCATTATAGTTTAACAGGAAGTCTGTTTTGTTGAAGTTATCAACTGTTCATTGATGGAGACTTGAGTGTAAAACTGTTCATGACAACTGCAGTCCTAAAGTTATCACATCAACTGTAGTCCTCAGCCATAAATGCATTACTGTAAGTGTCCAAAGTGTCTTCCAAGTGCGACTTAAATCTGTCCAGTGGTGACTTTTTCCAATTTTGGTCACTGAAAGAGATCATTAGCATTAGTCACATTGGTTAAACTGCTGATATTTCAGATATACACAACTAAATAAACTGAAACTTTTACTTTTTCCAAATAGTAAAGTTTAATTAGTGACCCGTGATTCATTCTAGATGTGTAATGGTGCCTGATAGTCTCTGAGGGTGTCTGTGTGATAAGAAGCTTCGGTTTAATAGTTATTCATTAAAACCTAATGGACTTTCTGTGATCCTGAAATAATAAACCACATAATGCACTGCAGTACATAATAAATTCAGAATACCTACAATGCACTGTGGAGCATGAAGTGCCCTGTGTAGTGAATGGTGAATAGGATGTGTGGTTTGGAACATGGTAAGATGATCAAATATATTAAATATCATGTTAGATTAGGTTAGATTCAACTTTATTGTCATTGCACATGTCACAGGTACAAGGCAACGATAATCAGATACATGATGTATCATGTATCTGATTATCGTGTCTCAGTATGATATAAATGCAGCGTTAGTTCACTAATTGAGCTGAAACACTGTGTCATGATTGAGGATTAATGGTGTGTCAGTGTATCAGAGCTCTGTGTGTGTGTGTGTGTGTGTGTGTGTGTGTGTGTGTGTGTGTGTGTGTGTGTGTGTGTGTGTGCTAAAATATTTTTTAGGTTTTTTTGGAGAAGTCATGAGTGACTCGGTTTGGTTTGGCTTCTCCAAAAATCCATGACGCAAATCCAAATGAAAAAATAAAAGGTGTTGGCTGCAGCCTGGTGTCTGGAGAGGTTCCCCGTCTTCATGCAGGAACTCACCATGAATATTCACGCTGATGGAATGTGAATAAACCACATGAAGAGGCAGAGGCGGTTGCTGCAGGCTGCGTCCCAATCGCCTGTGTGTGATAGAAGGGCTTCTAATGAAACTCAGAATAATGAGAAACACTGAACAGAGCAAGTAGATTCAGATGTAGATGCTATGACATGAATAACACTTACTAGAACTGAGAAACATTCAATTAGCATAGCATGTAGCATATAGAATATTTTACAGCTTATATAGAGTCATGTACAGAATTTAAAGGTTGTCAATATTTATATCAGGAAAGTTTCTGGTATTCAGAGTCAGGTTACACAGCTACCAAAAGGGATTTTCTGAACTTCACATTTATATTATTAAAGTCACCTGCATATAGTTGATGCCTCTGAGATTTTTCTTGAGTAGAAGAGTCCAACACAGGGTTTTTCAGTAGTGTCTAGACCACTGTCTTTAAACACAAACAGGTGACTTTACGTTCATTCATAATTTTATCCATAAAAAAATTCAGTCCTCAAGATAAAGGAGCTCTTTGATTAAAACGTGTCTCCTCCGATGGACTATATAGTGAATATTGTAAGAGTAAACACTAGTATGTGGGACACAACCCTGATGTTTGGGGTGTAGAGCTTCTCAAGAACTAGTCATTGACAATAATGTGTATTGTGACAGCGCCCTAAGGAAACCGCCGCCAAAGCAACGCGTTGCTCCTCACTCCACTGCTCCAAGAGTGCTGAAAAGACAGCAACATTTCAGCACCACTGTTTTGGACTGCTGAAAGCAGCATGGCCACAGGGCGGAGCCCGCTGATTGCGCATGGTTGGAGTGGCTTAAGCGGCACCTCAATCTACCCTCCTCGAGCAACCAGGGGAGTATAAAGAGATGGCGCCACAAACACGTTTGTTAGGTTTTTGCAGCACATGCTTACTGATTTGTGCCGTCTATCCTTACAGAGGTCATCTTGCTGATACCGAGGACAAAGAAGAGGACGATGGAGAAATCAATCCTCAACTGCCTCCGCTCCCGCTTCCAGCAGTAGAGCAACAACAGACGCAGTCAGCCCCTGCCGGCAACCCAGCACTAAGTCGGCTCTGGTCCTCCACTGCCTGCACCTGCTACACTTCTATCACCCCTCGCACTTCCCCTGCCCTTTTCTAGAAATAAAGGAGCACTTAACTTTTCCACTGAACCCTAGGTTGAGTGTCTGTTTCCCCCCGCTGCAGCTGCGAGTGCCACGCTGGTGGAGAATTTGAGCATGAACATGACACCCCCACCCACCCTCCACATGGAACCTCTTGTGCAGCATCTCCTGGAAACCAATCTCAAGCAGCAAAAGGTGATGCAGACACTTGACAGGGGCCTCCAAGTCGCCACCCAGGACCTGCTGCAGCAGCAACAAGCCAGAGCCACTCCCCTCCCTGACCATCTTCCAGATCGCCACCAAGAGGCTCTTCAAGTGCTGTCTAAGATGTCTGAAGATTCTCAGTCATCCAGGTCATAGTAAACTGTGGGTGGTAAAAGAGAGCAACTGGACTTGCTTGAAGATTCTTGAAGACGTTTCACCTCTCATCCGAAAGGCTTCTTCAGTTCTGTCTGACTAATAGGGAGTATCAGGATAGAGGATAAATACCTGATACTCCCTATTAGTCAGACAGAACTGAAGAAGCCTTTCGGATGAGAGGTGAAACGTCTTCAAGAATCTCCAAGCAAGTCCCAGTTGCTCTCTTTTACCACCCACAGTCTGCTGTCTAAGCTGACTCCATCTCACAACATCGATGCTTACCTCTACACCTTCGAACAATATGGGAAGGCTGGCCTGAGGAGTTGTGGGCCCAGGCTCTGGACCTTTTACTCACCACAGAGGCCCAGCTAGCCTGCTATGGTCTCCCACCAGCCTCGGCAGAGGATTACCTGCTCTTGAAAGAGTAAATCATGAACTGCTATGGGTTCTCTGCCTGCCGGGCCGTGGCTAAATTTCACTGCTGGGAGAACACCTGCTGCCAAATGGATGCCCTGCTGAGAATCACCAAATGATGACTGGAGCCCAAACAACACTTGGCTACACAGGTCAGAGAGCGGGTCACCATGGACCGTGTCATTCGGGCGTTACCACCTGTGGAGTGCATGGCTGTGGAGATGAAGGTGCCCAAAATGCCCACCCAGCTGGTCAGGACCCTGGAGCATGACCTCATGATGTTGGACATCAGCAAAAAAAAAAAAAATACAAAAACTCACCAGGCTCACACCAAGCCCATGCACACCCCCTTCTGGGCGAATGCCGAGCCCCAAAGATGCCCACCAAGACCAGCTCACCCTCCATCACTGCTCGATGAGGCTATGCCCACTGTTCCCAAACCTCCGTCACCCACCCCAGCCCAGAAGCCGTGACTCGCTGTCCATGTTGTCCACTTACCCACAAGCTATCAACTTCCAAGCACCCCTGTGCGAATAGAGGGATGGCCGGTGCAAGTTCTCCTTGACTCTGGCAGCACCGTTACACTGGTTCAACCCTCCGTCCTGTCTGAGGCTGTGGGGTGCCGCAGCACTGTCAAGGTCACCTGCGTGCAAGGGGACACACAAGAAGTAGCCACCGCCCATGTCCAGATTGGAAATGAGCGAGGTGAGTGGAAACTAACCGTTGGTGTGGGTCCTGACCTCCTTATCGCTCTCCTCCTTGGTGGAAATTGGCCCGGGTTCCCCAAGGATCTGCCTGCTGCCAGAAGGAAGAGGAGACGATGAGCATCCCAGAGGCCTGAAAACTGCATCACACTGCTCCAGAATGTGTGCCTGGCTGGGAAGCTGATGCCTGCATTGCTAAAAGTGAGTCAAACAGCACCTCTAGGCCTCTCTCTCATGTGTATAATCAGGTGACTAGAGAAGGGAATTTTGGGCAGGAGCAGAAACAGGATGAGTAGCTAAAGAACTGTTGTGGGCAGGTGCACATTGTGGAAGGCAGAGACCAGCAGCCGGGGCACCCCCTTCCCACTTCCTGGTCTGCCATGGCCTCCTCTACCACCACACAGAGTGGTGTGGCCAGCCTGTGGACCTGCCCTGCACATGCCTCTGCCCATTATGGGCATCCCCTTTGAGAGAGTGGGCATGGATGTGGTGGGTCCCCTTTCCAAGTCTGCCCAGGGCCACAAGCACATATTCATCATTGTGAACTATGCCACTTGATACCCCAAGGCAATCCCCCTTCTTAAGGCCACATCCAAGAACATTGCCAGGGAACTGAATCTGCTGTTCTCCTGCATGGGGCTCCCAAAGGACCTCCTTAAGGAACAAGGTATTTCCTGTGTGCCAAAGTTAATAATGGATGTGTCCCAGTTGTTGCAGGTCAAACAGATCCACACCTCAGTCTACCACCCCCAGACCAATGGACTGGTTCAGGGGTTCAGTCAGACCCTGATAAGGATGCTGCAGCAAGTAGTAGATGAGAATGGCAGGAACTGGGATATCCTTCTCCAGTATGTGTTGTTTGCAATCTGGGAGACTCCGCAAGCATCAATAGGCTCCACACCATTCGAGCTCTTGTTTTGGAGAAGGTCCCGAGGCTTCCTGGATGTGGCAAAAGAGGCCTGGGAGGAGAAGCCTTTTCACTTCTGAACCACCATCACGCACATGAAGGAAATTCAGGACCACATTGAGATAGTATCTCCCATCATCCGCCAACACATGCTTGCTGCTCAGGCTGAACAGAGTTGCCTCTATAAATGCTCTGCCCAACCCTGGGAGTTCCAACCCAGCACCCGTGTCCTACTGCTTGTCCCCACCACCAATTGCAAGTTCCTTGTGAGGTGGCAGGGCCCCTTCACTGTGTCTGAGTGTGTCAGACCTGTCAACTGTTGCCTGCAACAACTGGGTAAGAGAAAGAGCACACGCATCTACCACATAAACCTGTTAAAATGTTGGATTGAGCCTGTCCCACTGCTCTCAGCCCATGCTACTGTCTCCCCAGAACCAGGCACACCCTGGTCAAGCAAGGCAAGTACACTCCCACTACCAGCAGTAGAGCAACGAAAGACCCAGACACAGCCAGTCCCCACTTGTGACCCAAGTACTAGGCCGGCTCTGGACCTCCAACGCCTGCACCCGCTACACTTCTCTTACCCCTTGCACTTTCCCTGCCTTTCTCTAAAAATAAACGAGCACTGAACTCTTCCACTGAGCCCTGGGTTGAGTGTCTGTGTTCCCTGCCACAGCCGCGAGTGCCACAGTATTATTGGCATTATTGTGAGAAT